>NW_015554124.1:505645-516972 GCF_001515605.1 Sinocyclocheilus anshuiensis
CATTCCTGAGCAAGCTCTGCACTGCTGCTGACACGATTCCGCAGCTGACTTCTCAGGAGGAGACGGTCCTGGCGCTTGCTGGACACTCTGGGACATCCTGAAGACTTCTATACTGCAGTCGAACCTCTCTCTTTGAAGTTCTTGATGATCCGGTAAATGGTTCTTTCAGGTGCAATATTCTTTGTAGCAATTTCCTTGCATGTGAGGCCATTTTGATGCAAAGCGATGATGGCTGCACGTGTTTCTTTGGAGGCAGCCATTGCTAACAAGAACACAATGATTGGAAGCGCTTCTTCCCTCCTTTTATAGAAATCAGTCTGCTCTTACAATCTAATTAGTATGATAGTGATTTCTCCTGACTAGTACTCATTCACACTTTCACATGTGCTGCTGAAGTGATTAATCAATTAATGTTAGCTGGTCATTTTGTGTCAGGATCAAAAAAACAGTGAAATATGTTTTTTTTTTGCGAAAAGTTCTTTTTTTTTTGGCCAATGAAGCTTTTAGCAATTATTTAAAATGCATCTGATCACTCTACACGATAATCTAGAAGCAATGTGAATAAACACCACAACCGCTCAAGCAGCAAACTTTGCAAAACACAAAACTGATGTCACTGCCAAAACTTTTGGCCACGCAAACACAAAATTTATGTCACTGCCAAAACGTTTGGCCACGACTGTAACGTTAGTGATATGGCAAATGTCAGATCACCTCATTTTGAACAAATTTGCCTCAAGAACCAGCTGTCAATCAAATCGCGTTTAATTGTTTGAGATTATTAAACAAACAATTTAAGTGAACTACCTGGATTTGTTTCCCCTATCAACCTCGACACAAAAATGTTCAACTTTATTATTGATTGCTATAACAGGGTCATTTAGAATAGGTGTGACCAAGTTTAAACAAAAGCCAACAATTCCTAAGCGAATAAACCAATTTCCAACCAATCAGAAATTGTAACTTGCAACATGATTCTAAGGCTACATGCAAAATTTTATGGAGATCGGGCAATAGCTAGGTGGGGCTATATAACCCCATATATTATATGTTATTAAATAATATATATTTTGATGGTAAATTAGCTTAAATTGTCTTTTTTTAATCTAGACTGTTACAGTCTAGTAGTTTAATAACGCGTAAGATTTTAACGCATGCGCAAAAGCCTGAAAAGACGCCATACTGAATTTGATTATTGCCTAAGCAATAGGCTATTTATATAATTACTACTAATAATAGGCCTATAACATACATTGTTGTACTATTATTAGTATTATTTATATTGCAATACTGTCATTAAATAGACGATCTTATATATTCTTAACTATTATCAAATTGTCAACTAAAGCAGACACAAACTAATTGCTTTGACACATCAGCAGTCTGACACTCGGAGGCATGTTATGTCTATTATTACCGGTAGAGGGCATACAGTGTTAAACCATCGGTGAGTGGCGTTGATATACGTGCACTCATGTGACCCCGGCGCCGGTTAAAAGCACCGGCGAGCATCCACGAGCACAGCGGGCGACCTGAGCGACAGCGCGGGTGTGAGAATGTCTCTGTACCGGAACTCAGCATGGTTCCTCAAAGGACTCACCGAATTCACCAAGTAAGAGCTGCACTGCTTCAGAAATATCACAACACCTTATTACAGCATTAACAAACATAATGCTTTAATAATGCACATTGAAATATATAATAAATAATATAATATATGTTGCATAAAGGATCATGCAATAGCCTATTTAACGTAATATTTAACATCAATAATTATAATGTTAAATATTGCATGGGTCAGATTACTACATCTACTACATCTGTTTCTCTCACATTTTTAAAGCATTTTTTTGTACATTAAAATATTAATTGTGCATTTATTAGTTTGTACTCATTTATAGGAGTTTGATTAAAGATTATGTGTGATGGGGGCTGAAACACAAGTAACAAATGGTTCTGACCTTAAATTTTAATTTTAATTGATCAAAATATTTACAAATGTCCAGCATTTGTCTGCAGGCCTACTTGGATTTTTACTCCCATGTAGAAATATTTAAATGTAGTAACTAACCCTGATATGATTGAAGAATTATTAAATTATAAAAAAAAAAAAATGTTAACTTAAAAACAAGGAACAATTTGTTTTTCTTCAAAAATATGCATTACAAAAGTGTTGCACATCATAAACACAATGACAACATAAATTATGGTAAGGGTCAAAGGTGATCACTCATGCTTAAAATTGAAGAATTATTAAATTATAAAAAAAAAAATTTTTTAACTTAAAAACAAGGAACATAATTTGTTTTTCTTCAAAAATATGCATTACAAAAGTGTTGCACATCATAAACACAATGACAACATAAATTATGGTAAGGGTCAAAGGTGATCACTCATGCTTAAAAAGTCAGTTTCTAACATCTGCAAAACTAGTATATTTAGGCTATTTATTTTTTCTGAGCTCAGTGGCAACACACTAACGCTTGTGGCTTTTTGTTTTCCAAAAAATTCAATTTCATATACATTCTTATAAATTATTGGGAGTCAGAAAAACACTCAAACGGTCTCAGCTCACGTCTGTTGTTTATCCTTCAGTGGTTTCTGCATCTGTGTTTTTTTCCTCCTAATACATTGTCACCCGGGTCGACCTCTCACGTCCCACAATAGGACACACATCACCCTTAACAGTGTATGCATTTACCGAGAACAGCTCGATTCCCCCGGCACCTCCTCGCTCCTCTCATCCCTCCGCCTGGCCTGGCACGCGTGGACAAAGCCAGTCTTTGAGATCGGGTCAAGGGCACGAGCGCCGCCGATACCAGGAGCGGTGCTATCAGAGGACGCACTGATAGTCCGCTCTCATTAGCTAAGCGATGACGCAAAGTGGCACATTAGGACAGGGCATCTTGAGTGGTTTTGCTTCAGGACGTTAAGTGGCGAACGAATACAGAACCTAATTTTGTATCCTACAAAAATCAACACTGAAACACATTCCCAGCTAACAGGAAATGTTCTCAGAAAATCATTAATCTAACATTTCTAAAATGACGCTTCTTGTTACTTTGGAATATTCTCAGAACATCTGGAAACATTTCCATGTTTTCAAAATGCTAAAATGGAATGTTTCCCTTGATAGAATTTTCTCAGAACCCTAACATTCTGCCAAGGTTCTGTCGAAGGTATAAACAAACGTTCGTCCAGTAACATTAATGGTTAGTTCAAAGTTATCTGGTCTTTAATAATGTTCTCAAAATGTTAGCTCAACAACATTATCTGTGCATCATTCATGGAATGTTTTTTCAGAAATGTTTTTGCTGAATGTTCATACATTTTGAAAATGTTGCCACTTGTTTCAAAACGTTCAAATAACATTCAAAAGTAACATTAACAATGCTTTCAGAACTGCTCTACTTTTCTGCCAAAGTTATAAACAAACGTTCTTACTGTAACTTTAATAGAACATTCATTCAAAGTTATCTGGTCAAAGTTAGCCTACACTGTAAAAAAAAATCTGTGACTTTTACGGTAAAATACCGGTAGCTGTGGTTACCAGAACTTCACCGTAAAAAATATGGTAGCAACATTTTAGGTTTTACAGACTTAACTTAAATTCACAATAAAATACCGTATTTCATTAACTGATGTAATGTTAATAAACCAACATATTGAAGTACTAATATCTGTTTTGAACCATTGTAATGCACTGATAACCACCAAAAACTGGTGGTGATGAGAAAGTCATGAACCAAAGCTCATCACAAACAGCTTTTCTACGAGCTGAGGGCAATATTTATATATAGAAGGTGCACAGTGTCATTCACACAAACCCAGTGACACACATGATACTGAAATAATGCAATAAACATTCATTTAACAACATTAGATGTAAGATTAAACCATAATGTACACAACTGATAAGAAAAAACTAAGAAGAACCATGTTATTTCAACAAAACAAACATTAAATATGAAGTGTCATGCAGGGAATTCTGGGAGTGTCAGTTTACTGTTTTTCACTGTAAATTATACAATGACTTTCTTTTTCACTTCCAAAAACCGTATTTTTAACAGTATTTTACTGTAAAATTACATTAAATGTAATTACATTTATTCACCGAATATAGAATGGAAACTTACTGTTAACCAGTTAACAGGTTTTTACTGTAGCATTTTTACAATCTTTTACTGTTTAAATCACAATCATTTTTTACGGTGTACGTCGTTCATGGAATGTTTTTTTGTGAAACGTTTTAGTTGAAAATTCGTCTAAATGTTGCTACTTGTTTCAGAATGTTCAGAGAACATTCAAAAGTAACATTTCCATGTTTGTGAAATTATAAAATGGACTGTTTCCTTCGCGGAATGTTCTCAGAACTTCCCCAGTGTTCTGGGAAGGTTCTCTCAAAGTTCACTCAAAGTTATAAGCAAACGTTCTTCCAGTAACGTTAATAGAAAGTTTGTTCAAAGTTAACGGGTCTTTATTAATATTCTCAAAATGTTAGAACAAAACAATATATCGAAACATTTTAGTTGAATTATTTTTTAAATGTTGCTACTTGTTTCAGAACGTTCAAAACTAACGTTAACGTAATGTTTGCAAAATGACTGAATGTAATATTCTCAGAACTGCCCTACCATACTGGCAAGGTTCTCTCAAAGTTCACTCAAACATTCTTTCAGTAACATTAATAGAAAGTTTGTTCAAAGTTATCGGATCTTTATTAATGTTCTCAAAATGTTAGCATAACAACCTTAACTGTACATCGTTTATGGATTGTTTTTTTTCTGAAGCGTTTTAGTTGAATGCTCATCTAACATTTTTTTTAAGTGGTGCTACTTGTTTCAGAATGTTCAGAGAACATTCAGAAGTAGCATTCACATAATATTTGTAAAATGATCAAATTAAATGTTCCTTTAATGTTCACATTGCCAAGAAAAAAAATAAAATTTTTAAAACATTTTAAAAATTGATGTTTTGAATGTTTAGGGAACATTCAGAAATAATGTTTCCATAACTTGGCTAAAAGTTCTTAGAACATATTTTGTTAGCTGGGTTCTTCCATTGCCATGTCCTTCATCTTAAAATAGTTTGATGTCAAACAGTTCAAAGCATGCAAAAAGTGAACTAATTAGTTAACTGAACTATCTAGCAGTGTTTTGAGAAGTGCGTGCGAAGGTAACCCCGTGACATCTCAAGACTAATTAAATGTGTGTGTCTCAGGGGGGCATTTCTGTCAGCGTCTAAAAACTTTGTTGAGAAGGACCTAGAGACGTCAGTGGCGGGCCGATCCTTCATGATCACTGGAGCGAACAGTGGGATCGGGAAAGCCACTGCCATGGCCATCGCCAAGAAAGGTGCGTGCGTGTTGGAGAAAATCAGCAGTGGCTGGTAACTTAAACAAGTGTGTGCATTATTAGAAAATAGAAACTAACCTGGTGTTTCATGGTGTACTTATGTTCTTCAAATGTTTTCCATATGTTTGCATGAATACAGTTGCCCTCACAATTATTTGGAAATATTGGTCACACAAAAACATGTTCAAATGTCATTGCATTAGATAACAAAACCCAGAATCTGCAAACAAATGATGCTAGACCTTCACGTTTCTTCATGGTTGCTTTACTCGTGCTCTGCATTTATCTAAATTTATGCATATTATCTCATTTGATTTGTCTGCATCTATGCATTTATCTAAAGCAATGACATTCCAACATTTCTAAGCGTTTTTAAGTCTCCAAACACTTTTGGGTCGCAGTGTAACCTCTGTTGTCCCTCTTCTTCAAGGTGGTACCATCCACATGGTCTGCAGGAACAAGGACAAAGCAGAAGAAGCCAGGGCAGAGATGGTCAAGGAGTCTGGAAACAAAGTATGAGTTAATATTGGAATGACTGGGATTGTTGGCCTGCAGTTTAGTAGTTAAAGGAGCTGATTGTAACAAAGATGGCTTCCACCATTGCACCTGCAGTAAAAATGAGAAAGCAGCTGCTTAATGAAGAATAATGTAGTAGATTGCATGTTTCTATTTGTACAAAACTCCACTGAATCATTGAAATGACCCATTTATTTATACACACTGTCTGTTTCCAATGCAAGATGGTCTAGTAAAATACCTGACCTTTGGCCTCTGTGTCTGGCTGCAGGAAATCTATGTGCATATTTTGGATCTTACTGAGACCAAGAAGGTGTGGGAGTTTGCAGAGTCTTTTAAGAAAAAGTACAAAACTCTCAACGTCCTGGTGAGGCTTTAATATTGCGTATACACTATTGCTCAAACGTTTGGGGTCAGTATGATTTTTCATTCGAAATTGATGCTTTTATTCAGCAAGAACATTATATTGCTCAAAGGTGACGGTAAAGACATTTGTATTGTTACAAAAGATTTTTTTCTATTAGATTTAGATTTTATTTCAAATACTGTAAATGCAGTTCTTTTCAACTTTCTATTCATCAAAGAAAAATAAAATGTATCACAGTTTCCACAATAATATGAAGCAGCACAACTGTTTTCAACACTGATAATCAGAAATGTTTCTGAGCAGCAAATAAGAATATTAGAATGATTTCTGAAGGATCATGTGACACTGAAGACTGGAGTAATGATGCTGAAAATTCATCTTTGATCACAGAAATAAATTACATTTCAAAATATATTCAAATAGAAAACATCTATTTTAAATTGTAATAATGTTTCACAATTTTACCCTAATTTTGATCAAATAAAAGCAGCCTTGGTGAGCATGAGGGACTTTTTTTCAAATCTTACTGACCCCAGACGTGACGTTTTTTTGAATGGCATTAGCAGCCAACTGAAGGAATGATCATTTGGTTGTTTGATTGGATTGACTGTGACAGATCAATAATGCCGGCTGTATGATGACTAAGAGGGAGGTGAATGGTGAGGGTTTGGAGAAAAGCTTTGCAAGCAACTCTCTGGGTAAGTGAGCAAGCAAACAAACAAAACCAGCTCCTCAGGGCTAGAAGTCTTTTCTACTAACTTTATAATAAATAACATCTTTAATGCCTTAGCAGACTGTTTTCACCTGATGTCTCTGTTGTGTTCGTCAGCCGTGTACATCCTCATCAAGTGCCTCATTCCTCTGCTGGAGAAGAGCCCTGACCCCAGAGTGGTGAGTAAACCAGAGGCTGAGAGCGACAGACGGAGGTCAGACGGTCACCATCTCTCTCCTCTCTTTCAGATCACAGTATCATCCGGTGGGATGCTGGTGCAGAAACTGCGAACGGGAAACCTGCAGTCTCAGAGAGGCAGATATGACGGCACTATGGTGTACGCACAGAACAAGGTATATATACATACACACAGAGAGTGGAAAAAAAGCTTGTGTCCACATACTGTACAGAAAAACTATTTATGATGGCATATGCTAGTTTAATCATTTATGTTATAGAGTTCATTGTTAGATTACAGTTCCGTGAATTGTAACTACAGTTTGAACATTTTTAGGATATTCCAGTTTTACGATCAAAGTCTCTTCAAGGCTGCATTTATTTGGTTACAATTTCAGTAAAAACAGAAAAATTGTGAGATATATTTCTGAATTAAAATAGCTGATTTCTATGTGAATATATGTTAAAATGTAATTTTTTCCTGTGATCAAAGCTGAATTTTCAGCATCATTACTCCAGTCTTCAGTGTCACATGATCCTTCAGAAATCATTCTAATATTCTGATCTGCTGCTCAAGAAACATTTTGGATTATTATCAATGTTGAAAAACAGTTATGCTGCTTCTTATTTTTGTGGAAACAGTGATACATTTTTGTCAGGATTCTTTAATGAAAAGAATAGATTTTAATTGAAATGGAAAGGTCTTTACCATCACTTTTGATCAATTTAATGTACCCTTGCTGAATAAAAGTACTAATTTCTGTCCCCAAAAAATCCTACTGACCCCAAACTTTTAAACAGTAGTGTAAAATTACTGTAAAAAAATATTCAAGACTTTACTGTTTCACTGACTTCAGTAGCTGTTTATAATGTCAGTGATTCTCGTGCTATCAGAAATGACTTCTATGTACTTCTTTCTTTGTGTTTCAGAGGCAGCAGGTGGTGATGACGGAGCAGTTTGCTAAAGCTCACCCCAACATCCACTTCTCTGTGATGCACCCTGGATGGGTCGACACGCCGAGTAATTGCAAATGCAGTTTTTTTATATCATAAATTTAAACTGTGCATAGATGCATTTTCAAAAAGCTACATGGAATCTTTTTATTTAAAAAAAACTGAGGAAACTGCAAAAAATATATCACCTAAAACATGCAGTTTCCGCCAGACTTACATATTTACCTACAAGTTTGACATTGCTGATTTGTCAAATAACATTTCCAATGTTACATTTTCAATTTAATGCATTGGATAAAAGCGTCTGCCAAATGCATAAATGCAAATATTTCATTAACATTTATTCAGACTGATTTGCTTGTGTCTGATCTTGATGGTTTCATTCTTGAATCTCATTCTTTAGCCATTGCGAATGCGATGCCTGATTTCCACAGCTCTATGAAGGAGCGTTTGCGGACACCGGAGCAAGGGGCCGATACGGTCGTGTGGCTCGCTGTCTCTGAGGCGGGTGTCAAGAATCCCAGCGGGCATTTTTTTCAGGGTGAGCAAACACACCCCCACACAAGCGCACACACTGGCTGTGCTCCAAAACCTAGTGAGCCGCCTTGCTGTCCACATAGGCAGCAAATTAAACCTCATCAGTGACAGAAAGCAACTGTGTGTGCCACAAAAATGTTGAAGCACACGGGAGCCACAACAGAGCTGCATTAACATGTTGCTAAAGTATTACTCTAATTTGCATAAAAGTACATGATGCACAAATATTGAATTTTTAATATTAGATTAAGCAACATTTTAATATTTGTTTTTAGGTATTAAATTGTTCACTTTTTTGTTAAATATTAAGGCAGCATTGCACCTTTCGCAAAGACAGTGATCTCAGAATGCATTGCAATAATTTGGGTGAAACAATTAATCCAAAATTGCTTGGAAATATTCTGATTTTAGTACTTAAAATCATGAATAAAACATCTGTGTAATTAGAAATTATTATTTTACACAATATTTGTGCATGTTATGTATCTTAAGAGTATGCTATGGAAGCTTATTTTCACCATGGAAGAAAAATATAAAAGCCAATTTTATCTCAATTTAGACTGTTTTTCTCAGAATTTCAAGCTTTTTTCTTGCAATTGCAATTTATAAACTCATATTCTGAATTTACATCTTGCAGTTTTACCTTTTTTCTCAGTACATCTCACAATTCTATTTCCCCCCCAAAAAATTTCAGACTCCTGACCCAACCCCCTGAGCTGAAAATTCAGAATTGCTACATGTAAATTTAGAATTCTGAGGAAAAAAGCCAGAATTGTGAGTGAAAATCAGAATTCCAAAAAAATATCAAAATTGCAAGATGTAAACAGAATTCTGAGGAAACAAAGTGAGTAAATTAGAAATTTAGAGAGTAAAAAAAAAAAGTAAAATTAGAATTCTGAAAAAAGTCAGAATTACGAGATGTCAACATAATTCTGAAGTCAAAAAATAAGAACTGAGAGATGTAAAAATAGAATTCTTAAAAAAAGATGAACTCAGACTTCTAAAAAAAAAAAAGTCAGAATTGCAAAATGTAAACTAGCAATTATGAGAATATAACTTGCAAATGCAAGATATTAACATGCAATTCTGAGAAAATAAAGTCTGGATTGTGAGATATAAATTTGCAATTACCTTTTTTAAATATTTTTATTTCATGGCAAAAATAAGCTTCCAGAGTTTCTACATTAGCATAGCAACATGCAAAAGTCAAATAGGAATCAATTGTGAGTTGATGTTCCTGTGCCATTTATGTGTCAGTGTAGTGTTCTAAATCATTCACTTATTAGGCTCCATGTCAGTTAGGATGCTCCCTTAGAAGGCAGCGGGCAGTGAAGCAGCGCTCAAGGTTTTGGAACCGAGCTGCTGTCTTTCTCTCCATCTTCTCCAATAAGGCATCCATCTGTTTCCATATGAAACAAGTGCGCCTTTCAGGAGACAGAGAATGGATGAAAGACGCTGATGAAAGCAAGAAAGCATGAGCAGTAGAGAGAAGATGAGAGTACAATGAGTGTACAAAGAAAGATTGGACAATGAAAATGAAAGAGAGGAACGGAGGATGAAAGGAGAAGGAAAGAGCGAGAAAGATCAAGAAAGAGAAAAGAGAGTTGGCGGAGCTTCTGTACCAGACACGGCACCAAACAGACCAAACAGTCACTACTCTGACTTTAAGGCTAGACTACTGGTGAATGAGATATCACTATACTTTTATGAATCACAGTACATTAAGAACATGTTTTCTGAAATTAAAATATGCTAATGAGAAATCAGATCATTAAATATGCACTAACTTGCATATATTTCAAGAATAGAAATATGAATATTAAATAATGCAAGTTTTTTTTTTTTTTACAGAGAGAATTTTGGATTTATCTTAAGCGCTCATAAATCAGAAAATACTGTCAACAGCCAGTAAAATAAAAAAATCATATTTTAGGCATAAAATGTTATCAGGTGAATTATATGAATTATATGAACAAACCCCTCTGTAAAAACCTTCAGTATATAGATAAAACTGTACATTTTGGTGTATGTAAATACTATCGAAGTAAAGAGAAAATTATTTTGAGAAAATGGCCTTTAAAGATATGCATTGTAGGTGAGATCTACAGATGCAAATGAATAAAATACACTGAAATGTGTATTTTTTATGTTTTTTTTCCACTAGTCTGAAAGAAAACACATTAAAGGCAAAATCTCAAAATTATGGAAGCCCATTTCCGCCACTAAATAAAAAATAAAACAAGGTAATTGTGACTTTTTATCTCACAATCCTCAGAATTGTGTGATATAAACTCGCAATTCTGACTTTATAACTCGCAATTCTGAGAAAAAGTCTCATAATTGCGAATGTACATCTCGCAATTCTGACTTTATAACTCACAATTGTGTGTTATAAAGTCAGAATTGCAAGATATAAACTCGCAATTCTGACTTTTTTTGTCGCAATTGCGAGTTTATATCTCGCAATTATGACTTTTTTTCTCTAAAAAGTCGCAATTACCTTGTTTTATTTTTTATTCAGTGGCGGAAACTGGCTTCCATACAAAATTAACCAATTCCTGGAGAAAAAAAGAAAAGAAAAAAGAACAATGCTTTTGCCGGTAGTGTCTTGCCTTAAGGTCTCTTTCTTCTCAAAGTAATAGCAAAATAATAATAATAAATATATATATATATATATATATATATATATATCTCTCTCTCAAGCGTAGCT
>NW_015554124.1:517043-520891 GCF_001515605.1 Sinocyclocheilus anshuiensis
GGCGTGGCTGACTCAACTTTTATAAAGAATATCTCTTTGGATTTGAGACTTTAGTCTTTGCAACTTTACAGATCTTCTTTATGCACCAAGAGCTTGTATCACTCCAAAGAGAAAGGAAAAATTTAAATCGCATCATATGACCCCTTTAACAATATCTGCAATACATTTATGTTGGTTCTGTTCTGTTTACCCTGGGGGTTATCGCTGCTCTCCCTGCTCTCATCCATGCTAGGCTGCATGCATGCGCAGGGAGTTCTTGCCCAGAACAGAACCATACCGCCAATCCAAACTGTATGCTAATTGTCAATCATCTTTGACGATAGTGGTCCTGACAGAAATATATATATTTTTTTTTTTACATAAATATCTTATGCACATATGTAGCCATGTATTCAGAACTGGTAGACCAAAACTATTAACTTAAGAATGAATTGTTGCAAAACCCCTATTTGTGCACCAGTACAGTTCTGATTTCTTGTGCATGTTGTTTTTATGATATGCAGACATGAAAGGTTACTTGGCAACTGCAAACACTCACTGTTGTGATCTTGATTGTCATTTCCATGGTAACAGTGACTTCTCTGATTGGTGGTCTTGCTTGAGCATGATGGGTAGTGCAGTTCTTCAACTGGAATTGGGTGGAAATCAGACACATGGCTTCTACAGAGGCATATTTCATCAATTAACAACCTGCTCTCTATTGATTCTTCAGGCAATAGGAATTATTTCTCCAGATGAATTTGGGTGGATTTCATGTGTTAAACATCCCTTTTGTCTTTGTGTTTTACATGCATTAGATCGGCAGATGGTGTCGGCTCATCTTCCCTTGGCCTGGACGCGCAGTTCACAGCTGGAAGATCAGAAATTCATGAGCGTCATGGAGGATCTGGCCAAAAGTTTCCAGCCTCACTAAAGAAACTCGCATGAAACACAACTGCATCACAAATAGATGGAGAACACTAACTAATACACAATATATTTTAACAGTTTAGACACATTAGCCTCACCCATTAAGCCGTGTGAATGTACTCACAGTGTCTCACAACAGACTTTTAGCTGTAGATTAAATGTCCTCCAGAACTCAGAAAGTTTGAAGGTGTGAACGACTGTTATGCTCAATAAATGCTTAAATATGTTTGTCTTTTACCTCAGTGACTACTTCCTGCTTCTTCCTGTTCTACTTCCTTGTACATTTCAGTTCTCTCCTGTCATTGGTCAAATCAAACGCAGGAATCGCTCTTTTCCAACAGCTCGTTCTGACACCATGTGATCAATCTCAGCCAATCACAGTGTGTCCTCACTCTCACTGTGTAGGTGACTCCAGCGAATCAGGTCAATCAGGTGGGAACCCGTTCTGACCGGAGTCACCCCAGCTGTCAATCACTCACTCACAGCCAATCACCTGGTGCAGCACTGGAATCTGACTGAAAAGGACACTTCCTGTTTTTGGAGGCCTGTGATTGGACGTTTCTTTGGTTTGCTAGTGTCACCTGATGTTCCAGAGAATGAGGAAGTGATGTGGAGTTTTTTTTGTGTGTGTGCGTGTGTTTTTTTTTATCTGTATTTGTTCTGATAGTAACATTTGATTACATTTCTACATATATAGACTGGGTTTTTAATTAATTATGACTGTACTTTGACACTTTAATAAATGACTTTGAAGGTGTGTTGGTGTATGTCAGGGTTATTATATTTAACAAAAATCTTTACAAAAAATTAGTTACTTGAAATATAATAAAAAAAGTATTTTAAAACGTATATTTCATGTTTCTAATAATCATTTCTAATTTTCATTTAATTTAAAGTGAAAATGAAATAAAAACTACAGACATGAAAAAACAAAAACAAATTTTAAAAAAGGCAAAAACATAAATAAATTACTAAAACTTCAAAGCAAAAAAAAAAAATCTAAATATTAATAAAACTATAATAATAGCTCAAAGATCCTAAAATAACACTGGTGTGTGTGGTGATTTTACGCACACCCACACACACACACACACGATATACATATATTAAGATTTGCATTATATTTTTATGGCAATTATTAAAAGTTGAATTCTTACTGTAAAATTATATTGTGTGCTAATATTTACCAGTTTTCCATTATCAGTTTTACGAGCTCATGCAATACTTATATGTGAGCGAATGCAAAAGCATTGCAATATAATTTTTTCTTCCAATTTTACAAATTTCCATCACCATTTCCCTTAGAATTCACCGAAAGCGTTAAAAAAATAAACAAAAAAACAACTTTAACATGCAATTTAAATGACCAGAAGAACTACATCTCTTGCATGAGATACAGCTTAGATCTTTATTGTAATATTTCGTTCAATCCGACTGAAACTACAGTCATCATTAAGACTTACGTCAGTTTTCATATTCGCGGCAGAAGAGTTTTATATGAAAAATACAGATGTTTGAACTCAACTTTGTATACATAGAGAGAATAATACTTCATTACTGAACTACTGAAGTAAAGTAAGTTTTAGAAAAAAGCACATAGAAAAACAGGTCTCAAAGTCATTTAGAGTTATTTACAGTTTTAGGGTTTGATCATTAGAAGCGTGTTGAACTTTACAATGTTTTCAACGGCTGAAGATAAAGAAAACAGTTTGTGTGATTTTACATGGTGGTTAAACTGAACCGCGATATCGGCAAAACAGTGTGACTCCCTGAAGCGTCAGTTTCAGTAAAATAGATGTCACGACACATAACTCGCAACAAAATTGACATTAAATCTTTCCGGGATGAATCTCGTGACATTCTTGTCAAATTTCGCGAGATTTTTCCAATTAAACGACACAAAAATGATGTCACACACAACAACGACGTCATAGAAAACCTGCTTTCTGTGACATCACTGCATTCAACAGCTCTTCTTGCATTCACATCCCGTTTGATTGTTTACATTAAATGAGGAAAATGAGGAAAATCATCTTATGAATGGGAATGCAATTATTTACAAAGCTCGGAATGGGACGCATATCGAAACGATCGAAACGAGCACACAGGCACGAACCAGCCATTTAATGCAAACACTCGCACAGATGCCATTTGTACCGTCAGATCACGAACACACACAGACTGTGCAATTCAGTGCAAGGAACAGAGAACTGGGAAAGACAATGAACGAGGGAGAACGACTGAGAGAAAGTCCTGACAGATGAAAAGAACTAAACTAAAGAACTAAAGTAAAACAAACAGCGCTGGTCAGTTATAATGGTTGTAAACAGGTTAGAATTCTCTCTTCTCATTGGCCAATGTGACGTTAGTTGTGAGCTGTGCGTCAATTTCTTCACATGCCACAGCTTGAATCTGAAGACTTTTTGAAAGAAAGAACTATTTAAAGAAAAAGTGCACTCAAAACGACATTTCTGTCATAATTTACTCACGTTGTTCCGAACACGTTGAACACAAAATTTTCCAAGGCTTCCTAAGTCATATTATAGCTATGTATCAGGAACAAACCAAACTGCTAAAACTCCCGCCCTCCAACGTATCTCTCGAATCTCATTTGCATATACCGACCTAGTCAGGTTAGGCGCCATATTGAATTAAATAAGGCTGTGAGGGATAGACTAACGCACTGTATAAAATTCTTAGATCGTAATTTTCACAACTTTCAAAAACTGTTTTGTGGAGTTTTTTCTTCGGAAAGACCTTTCTTCCACTGGACAATCATTATGTTGTTACACAATCCACACAAGCCATTAAAGGGATAGTTCACCCAAAAATGAAAATTCTGTCATAATTTACTTACCCTCATGTCGTTCCAAACCTGTATGAGTTGCTTTCTTATGTTGAACACAAAAGAAGATATTTTGAAGATTGCTGGTAATCAA
>NW_015554124.1:522754-524259 GCF_001515605.1 Sinocyclocheilus anshuiensis
GACTGAAACTAGTCATCATTAAGACTTACGTCAGTTTTCATATTCGCGGCAGAAGAGTTTGATATGAAAAATACAGATGTTTGAACTCAACTTTGTATACATAGAGAGAATAATACTTCATTACTGAACTACTGAAGTAAAGTAAGTTTTAGAAAAAAGCACATAGAAAAACAGGTCTCAAAGTCATTTAGAGTTATTTACAGTTTTAGGGTTTGATCATTAGAAGCGTGTTGAACTTTACAATGTTTTCAACGGCTGAAGATAAAGAAAACAGTTTGTGTGATTTTACATGGTGGTTAAACTGAACCGCGATATCGGCAAAACAGTGTGACTCCCTGAAGCGTCAGTTTCAGTAAAATAGATGTCACGACACATAACTCGCAACAAAATTGACATTAAATCTTTCCGGGATGAATCTCGTGACATTCTTGTCAAATTTCGCGAGATTTTTCCAATTAAACGACACAAAAATGATGTCACACACAACAACGACGTCATAGAAAACCTGCTTTCTGTGACATCACTGCATTCAACAGCTCTTCTTGCATTCACATCCCGTTTGATTGTTTACATTAAATGAGGAAAATCAGCTACAAAATCTTATGAATGGGAATGCAATTATTTACAAAGCTCGGAATGGGACGCATATCGAAACGAGCAAGCGCTTTACACAGGCACGAACCAGCCATTTAATGCAAACACTCGCACAGATGCCATTTGTACCGTCAGATCACGAACACACACAGACTGTGCAATTCAGTGCAAGGAACAGAGAACTGGGAAAGACAATGAACGAGGGAGAACGACTGAGAGAAAGTCCTGACAGATGAAAAGAACTAAACTAAAGAACTAAAGTAAAACAAACAGCGCTGGTCAGTTATAATGGTTGTAAACAGGTTAGAATTCTCTCTTCTCATTGGCCAATGTGACGTTAGTTGTGAGCTGTGCGTCAATTTCTTCACATGCCACAGCTTGAATCTGAAGACTTTTTGAAAGAAAGAACTATTTAAAGAAAAAGTGCACTCAAAACGACATTTCTGTCATAATTTACTCACGTTGTTCCGAACACGTTGAACACAAAATTTTCCAAGGCTTCCTAAGTCATATTATAGCTATGTATCAGGAACAAACCAAACTGCTAAAACTCCCGCCCTCCAACGTATCTCTCGAATCTCATTTGCATATACCGACCTAGTCAGGTTAGGCGCCATATTGAATTAAATAAGGCTGTGAGGGATAGACTAACGCACTGTATAAAATTCTTAGATCGTAATTTTCACAACTTTCAAAAACTGTTTTGTGGAGTTTTTTCTTCGGAAAGACCTTTCTTCCACTGGACAATCATTATGTTGTTACACAATCCACACAAGCCATTAAAGGGATAGTTCACCCAAAAATGAAAATTCTGTCATAATTTACTTACCCTCATGTCGTTCCAAACCTGTATGAGTTGCTTTCTTATGTTGAACACAAAAGAAGATATTTTGAAGATTGCTGGTAATCAA
>NW_015554124.1:524653-525364 GCF_001515605.1 Sinocyclocheilus anshuiensis
AAATGATGACAGAATATTCATTTTTGGGTGAACTATCCCTTTAAACGCACTGTACTTCAGTCACTC
The DNA here is from genome assembly GCF_001515605.1 of Sinocyclocheilus anshuiensis. Lineage (NCBI taxonomy): Eukaryota > Metazoa > Chordata > Actinopteri > Cypriniformes > Cyprinidae > Sinocyclocheilus > Sinocyclocheilus anshuiensis. The sequence goes on from NW_015554124.1 coordinate 524,720, forward strand.
ACAGCTTTATTTTCATTTGTCAAAAATGAAAATTAAATATGGCACTACCCAGCCTAAGGTCTATTTGTCAGGTTTGACATCAGCAAAAAATATTGCAAACTGGCACGTTAGATTATGCTAATGAGAAGAAACAATTTGTTGGAATATAGAACAATTAATATCACGCACAGGTCTTAAAGACTATTTTTATTGTTCATTTTTGTCAATTTTGGTTTGTAGAAGCTATTATACGAATTCAGAAGAGTTGTAATATAGTACACAAGTTGTATGGACTAATTTTAGGATGCTTTGTTGGAGCCTCAGTCCTCACTCACTTCCAGTGTATGGAAAGAGCAGCATCAACATTCTGGTAAACATCTAATTTTCTGTTCCACAGAAGAAAGCAAGTGATCTGAGTTTTGGAAAGACATGAGTAAGTGTTGTAAATGTTGACAATTATTGGGATAAAAATCACTTTAATATGAAAATCTGTTTCAACCATGGGATAAAAAAAGGTAATTGCAACTTTTTATCTCACAAATTCTGCCGTTTTTTTTCCGCACAATTCTGTTTAAATCTCACAATTCTGACATTTTTCCTCACAATTCAAAATTTATATCTCACAATTCTGACTTTTTTCTTGCAATTCTTAGAAGAAAAAAAAAA
>NW_015554124.1:525567-535839 GCF_001515605.1 Sinocyclocheilus anshuiensis
TATACATATATATATATATATATATATATATATATATATATATATACACACACAATTGTGAGATTAAAAAGTCGCAATTACCATTTTTATTCAATGGCGAGGGGAAAAAAAACAGAATTGTGAGATGTAAATTTAGAATTCAGAAAAAAGTCAGAATTAATGCAAACTCAGAATTTTGGGAAAAAAGTCAGAATTGCAATGTGTAAATGAGCAATTACGTGTTTATAACTTGGAATTTGCGCAAAAAAAAAAATCAGAATTGTGAGATAAAATGTTACAATCACCATTTTTTATGTTAGGTCAGAAACAAAAACAGAATTCATAAACTCACAATTGCAAGAAAAAAGTCAGAATCGTGAGATAAAAAGTTGCAATTGCTTTTTGAAATTTTTTTTATCCCATGGCGGAAACAAGCCTCCATACTATAATTTGTCCCTAAATCACAGAGAACCGATAATTAGTGCTATAAACAGTGTTTTACAACTGAACCCTACTGTATTAACTATGCTCCATGGATTTTATGCTACACTTAATGTCCCTCACCTATCTGACCTGAACCTGTCCGTCTCTTAGATTGAACTCTATCTTCACTTCACTGTTGGGGTTGCAGAGACATTTTTAGAGGGAAAACGACAAGTTTGTACAGGAATGTTCCACTTTTACTATGATTCCATGGTAACACGAGTGCTGGTTACTATGACCAGCAGTAGCATTGAAATTCAAAAAGGGTAAAATGGATAAACAAGAAAGATGGCTGAAGAAGAAACAGGATGTGATGAAGGAATACTTCCTGTGTTTGAGTGGTACTTCTGGATAGAGGAAATACAAAAAGTCAGAAACCTTCAGTCTGTGACAAAGCGCCATATACACACAGAAAGAGCGCAAATATTGTGCTTTCAGAAGTACATTGAGTTCATGTTTGCTCAAATCCAGGTCATCATACCTCATAAGAGACATGAACGTCTGATTCATAAAATCAAGGAGCATCCCAACAACACACATATTCACATAAACCGTGTTGAAGTGTCCGTTTTGCGCAGACTCCACAGCTGAAGGACGAGAGAGTTAGACAGGTAGGTGAGCGTTTCCATGATCTCTGTTGGCGGAGTGTGGGCAGTGCCTTCAGAAACAGCCAATCAGCGAGGAGAGAATCCCGCCGCTACACTGCTGCCCACCACCTGCGTCATGTCCCAGATCTGCACAAAGACCAATCAGACCATCAGCACTGAGAAGACTTCACTCTTCACAATCAGAACAAATGTGAAATCATGAATAAATGAATTCATTTTGAGTTTATTAACAAATTTGTTCTGCATCTGTTTCATGCTAAAGGTAATATGAATAGCTTACTGCATACGGCACAGTATACTCTGAGACACACTAGAAGTATTATTTTAGTATTATTCATAATCGATTATAGTATTTAATAATATTCTGAATGACCTTTTTTATATTTGCAATTTTCCCTTTAATTTGAGTAATTTTATTGTGTGCTTTTGTCATTTTTATTATTTATTTACTATTATTTTTAAATACATCTAAACAGCTTTATGCAGTTTCATTTCAGTTTTAGTACTTCAGCTTGAACTTATTTCAGTTAGTTGCCATGGCAACATTTCTAATTTTCATTTCAGTTTTTTGTCTAATATTAATGTTTCACTATTATGTCTTACTAGCAGTGTTATTTTAGTACTATTTATATATTATAGTATTTATTAATAGATATTTTTTTATATTTTCAGTTTACAATTAAATTTTAGTCTAACTTGTAGTAATTTTGTTGTGCTTTTGTCATTTTTTATTTTTTTTAAATACATCTACATAGCTTAAATTAATCAATATTTAAATTTTACCTTTAGTAATTTCAGTACTCAAATTAAACTGAGGTTGTTGTTTTTTTCAGTTAGTTGCCATGGCAAAATTTGTCATTTTAATTTGAGTTGAATTTTGATTTGAACATTTTTACTGAAAACAATAATGTTTTTTCATTATAATCACATTTGAAATATAAAGCTTGTTTTATTTATTATTATTATTTTCTTTTTTTCCATTTTTAATGTCAAGTCAGGGAGGAGAGATATCAAAAATCATGGCTGATATTATTTCTTTCATTGTGAAAAATGTTAATTGCAGTGAATTGTAGGATATGATGTTCCATGCAGTGTGATCTGTTCATATACTGAACAGTGTGACAAATGTAGTAAATAATCGAAATAATCTATGCATATAACAATGCACATACTGTGTTAGTACAGACACTGCATACTGCAGAAATAACACAAATTGTATGATGATATGCTATTTACAGTCACTAAAATACAAGAACATAAGAGATCAAGACCTTAACAACTCGATCACTCCCACAGGTGACCATCAGTCCTCGGCTCGGGTCCATGTCCATGTGAGCGACGTTGTGTTTCCCTTCATGAAACGTAGCCAGAGGAGTCCGACTGCAACACGCAAATGCAAATACACAAGAATAAGAAAAATCATCTGATGTATTAACACAGAACCAAACAGAAGAGGCAAAAGAACTCACTCTTCCTCTTTGATTGTGTCGTAGCAGTCGTCACACATTCGCACCTGGAACTCAAAGCCCATGATGGGGTATGTGGAGCGTTTAGAACTACACTTCCCACAGATCGCCTTACCACACTTCCTGCAGTGATGCTGAGGACAGGAAATGACATGGGCAGCACATCATGAGATGCTTCCTTAAAAGAATATTTCCCCCAAAAATCTTTTGAAAATGTACTCATCCTAGATGTAGATGAGTTTGTTTCTTCATCAGATTTGGAGAAATGTAGCATTGCATCACTTGCTCAGAAATGGATCCTCTGCAGTGAATGGGTGCCGTCAGAATGAGAGTCCAAACAGCTGATAAAAACATCACAGTAATCCACAAGTAATCCACACCACTCCAGTCCATCAGTTAACTCATTAAGCCAAAAGATGTGTGTTTGTAAGAAACAAATCCATTGTTATGACATTTTTAACTGCAAACTTAAACTTAACTTCTGGCTAAAACACGAGTCCTCTATTCATAATGATGCTTTCTCCAGTGAAAAAGCAATCTCGTCTGAATCAATAGAGAAATCTGCACAGATCAAGCACTGTTTACGAGCAAAAATAGTTCAAAACAGCCTTAAACAAATATGTTGGTGGATTTTGATGTGAGAGACAACAGGAGATGGACTTTTCACTGGAGGAAGTGTTATTACGGATTATGGACTTGTATTTTGGACAGAAGTGAAGGTTTAAAGTTAAAATGTCTTAATGCATTTGTTTCCTACAAACGCTCAGTTTTTCACTTCACAAGATGTTAACTGATGGACTGGAGTGGTGTGGATTATTGTGATGTTTTTATCAGCTGTTTGGACTCTCATTCTGACGGCACCCATTCACTGCAGAGCATCCATTGCTGAGCAAGTGACGTTATGCTGCATTTCTCCAAATCTGATGAAGAAACAAACTAATCTACATCTTGGATGGCCTGATGATGAGTTCATTTTCAGCAAATTTTAATTTTTGGGTGAACTATTCCTTTAAGACAACTTAAAAGTGCAGATGCGTAACGGGCTAAAATAAGACCAAAATATCATTAAAAATGTTTATGAAGACGTGATGTCGAACCAATTCGGATCTTTATGTTTTTAACCGTACTGTTGCACTCAGTACCTGTCGGAGCCCCAAGGTCTTAGTGTCCCACATCTGCTTTATATTCCAAAAAAATGGCTGTCCGCATTTCTGACAGGAATCGCTGTCCAGCCACTGTGGAGCCTGAAAGAAAGAGTTACAGAGAGAGAGAGATAACGTACATCTCCATGAAATTTCGAGAACGAGTAGCTTTCCGGTCACCATAGAGATGGATGTGACTTTGATGACTGACGCAGAAGTTGCCATGGCGACGGCAAGAAAGTTCGTCACTGCTTCATGATTAGACAATTTGGCCATGGACTCGTTCAATCATACGCTCTAATATTGGAGTGCGTGTGAGAGACAACTTCCTCTTTGACCAGCAAGTCTATCTGAGCTTGTACTACATTAGTATTAATAAAGAATTTATAATTATTTAGCACCTCTTCTCGTGATGTCTCCATGTTCCACACTGTTATTCCTCCATCGGAAGAGCAGGACACCAGCTGATGGGTCAACGGCAGATACCGCAGCGCCTGGACCTTCTCACTGACAAAGAGAGAATGACTGACTGTCATATATATATACACCCTATATATGCAAAAGTTTGGGGTCGAAAGATGTTTTTAATGTTTTTGAATAAAGTCTCTTATGCTCACTAATGCTGCATTTATTGGATGCAGTAAAAACAGTAATATTGCGAAATATTATTACAGTTTTAAATAGCTGTTTTTATTTGAATATATTGTAAAATGTAATTTATTCCTGTGATCAAAGCTGAATTTTCAGCATCATTACTCCAGTCTTCAGTGTCACATGATCTTTCAGAAATCATTCTAATATGCTGATTTGCTGCTCAAGAAACATTTCTGATTATTATCAGTGTTGAAAACAGTTGTGCTGCTTCATACTTTTGTGGAGAATTTGATACATTTTATTTTTTAGAATTCTTTTATGAATAGAAGGTTCAAAAGAACAGCATTTATTTGAAATGGAAATCTTTTGTAACATTACAAATATCTTCACGTTTGATTAAATTAATGCATCTTGGCTGAATAAAAGTATTATTTATTAAATGACCCCAAACATTTACGTCACTCTGCAGTCTCTTTAATCTCAAATAATAGAATAATTCAAACTCAAATCAATCCTTCATGTTCAATTATTTACTTATTTGGTAAGCATCTATGAAATAAGAAGATAAATGTGCAGTTAAACGGTCATTATTGCAAAATGAACCCCATAAGGGTCTTGTATCAAAATCACTTGCATCAAGTGATTTTATTTTGTGATAAGGACCGGTTGAGTGTGTGTTATCTCTTAAATTGCTACTTTCGATTGTGTGGGCTGAGACATGTCAGAACCGGTATATTTTGGAACAACACACATGCTCAATGACCATTAATGAAACAGAATGTCATGAAAATCATTCACTTTCAGAATTTTTTTTAAAGAAAAGAAACGGAACTGAAAATAGAAAAATAGTTCTCTGTCTTAGGTTTCTATTCCATTTACAGCGTGGTAGCACATGTGGCAGTGGCTCATGGCAGTGTGTGTGTGTGTGTGTGTGTGTTCTCACTGGTGTCCCTGCAGTAGTAATGTGCGTCCCTGCCTGCCACCAATGTCCCACATGATCACACTGTGATCAGACGCTCCGGAAAACAGCCACTTCTGAACCGGATCCCAGTATAGCGCACCAACACTACCTACAGACAGAGAGAGACGGGCAGACAGGTATGAAATCAGTTGCTTTTCTTTCATAAAACTGTGAAGACAATCTCAAAAGACATTCAGATATATTCGTGTACATGTTAAGTAAAAGCAAGCTCTAGTTTAGAGCTAAAACTGTGGTCAAAAGTGAGCTAAATCTGACCTATAAGGCATTAAGGTACTATAAACATTAACATTATGTATTTCTGTGAAGCTACTTTAAAACAATGTGTATTGTAAAAAATTTCAGCTTTCCAATGAGGCTTTATATACATAGAGTAACGTGAATAGTATGATAGCACAGATAAATAGTAAACGTGTATGCTGTCTTACCTTCATGTCCCTTTAGTGTAGTAATGACAGAACACGTCTGTTCGTCCAGTTTCAGCAGAGTGATCTGACCTGAACAATCTCCCACAAAGGCATGCTGGGTATCCTTATCATATCTATGTGTAGTCAAGAAATAATAACAAAAAACTTTTGACAGTTTATAACACAGAATTATTTGCCAGTCCATTAAAATGCATAATGAATCTGCTATTTAATCAGATTTGACAAGATTATTGGTATCACATGTTTAAAAGACATTCAGGAACTAGATATTCATGAGCTGAACTGTACATTCGACTTCATTTTCAGTTACACTACCTGCACAAAGCAACAGAAGCATAAATAAAATGTAAAAATGCTTTCAAATAATTCTCAGAGAGAGACTGAATTGAAGGATACTGTAAACAGGAAGCCCATGAGCCGAAGCTGTGGCGTCCCAGCATAGAGCCGCTCTGAGTGCTCATCCAGCTGATACTTTTATCATGACCTGTACTGATCACCCATTGACTCTCCAGAGAGAAGATGAGGTCTGACACACGGTTCTGATGAGCTGCACACACACACACACACACGCTGAAGATCAACGTTCAAAAGTATAAAAAATTATATACTGCATACTAGGTTTTCTTTTTAATAGTATGTGAAACTATCATGCAATATGCATGATAAACAGTAGCGTGCTACATTATCACATGACCTCATTTGCACCAGGGTTACCGCCGTCAATTAAAACCTGATGAGCTGCACACACACACACACACACACACGCTGAAGATCAACGTTCAAAAGTATAAAAAAGTATATACTGCATACTAGGTTTTCTTTTTAATAGTATGTGAAACTATCATGCAATATGCATGATAAACAGTAGCGTGCTACATTATCACATGACCTCATTTGCACCAGGGTTACCGCCGTCAATTAAAACCATTTTAAAACATTTTTGTTAATTGAATTGAAGCTGATATAAAATAAGACATAATATTTTGATTAAAAAAAAAAATAAAAATACAACTAAACAGAGATTTGAAATGTAGCCTTGGCAACTAACTGAAATAAATTTAAAGCACTAAAATTACTGAAATTAAAATTAAACAAATTAAAATTACACTGAACTAAAACCAACACTGAAATATAAATAAATCAAAACTAAAAAGCAATATAAAAAATTATAAAATTTACAATAAGGTCCCATTAGTTAACAATTAGAGAATTAACTAACATTAACTAACAATGACAAAATACATCAGTTACAGTATTTATTAATTCTAATTAATATTAGTTAATAAAAAAATACAACCGTTCATGTTAGATCAGGTCCAATAAATAATTTCTGATTTTAATAATGTATTAGTAAATATTAAAATTAATATTAACTAAGATTAATAATTTTTTATAAGTTAGTTCATGTTAACTAATGTATACTTATTCCAAAGTGTTACTAAAAAAAACAGAACAAAACAAAAATGTAAAAGAATCCTAAAAATAAAAGCTAATTGGAAATATGAATAAAAGTACTAAAATAGCAATGATTTGCATGCATGCTTAATTGTAAAAAATTAATTCAGCATTTTAATTAATTCTCAAATGTCTAAACCTTCAGCAGTCCAAATATGTATTTCTTTTTTTATTCTTCCTTCTGATTTGCTACACTGGAAACAGAAGACGGAGGAGAGCACACTGCATTGTGGGATACAGTATTACACGAGCGCGCTCTGTTGTTCTGCACATTATGCGGATCATTAAGACCCAGCACACAAACACACACTTTTGTGATCTGCTTCATGTCCTCAGACAGAGAGTTTTCCGCGTTGAGATGTTTGTGAGATGGTGTCATTATCTGATGATGTCATGGTGTGTGTGTGCCAACAGGGCAACTAACAATATAACTGCATTATAGCAGAAAGAAACAATACCACATGCAATTCAAAAGGCAAACTAATTCATACACATGAAGTAAACTGCAATATTTTACAGTTATTGGTCGGAATATGGTCTCTCTCACACACACTTTCCTGGCATTGTACAGTTTTCTCCAGACACATTTTCCAGAGCCGCTCTGACTCATCCACTCGTAATCATCTTGTGTGTGAGTGTGTGTCCAGTGAGAGCTCACATGGGACTCTGAGCCCCAGGGCATGCTGGGAAAGAACAAATGATCCTCAAGTGATCGGGTGGGGCCAAAGTAAGTAGAGTGTGTGTCTGTGTGTGTTTCTCTCTCAAGGAAACACACACACACACACACCCAGGGGACAGAGAGCACATGTGTCTTACAAACACACTTCAGCTCTGCTGGAAGGGAAATCCAACCCCTCGTCTAAAGTGTGTTAGTACACTAATGGAAATGACGCCACAAGCCTCTGGTTTTACCTGGGTATGTTTTGACATGGTTCATTTTGTTGAAGTCTTCTGAGATGAGGAACTCCTGAAAGAACATTACAGAAAAATGACACAATGGCTCAGTTTATCCACTTACGCACCCTCATGTGGTCACAAACTCAGATGACTTTCATCCTTTTGCGAAACACAAAATGAGACAGTGTTCACAGTGCTATTTTTTATACACTGATCAGGCGTTCAAGACACAAAAAGGACAAAAAAAGTACTAGTATTTATGCACCATATTACACCCTCTATTGATCCTACTGTAAATAAAATAGTGTTTAAAGGTTTAGGGTCGGTATGATAAAAAAAAAAGAAAAAAGAAATTAATACTTTTTTCATCAAGGATGCATTAAATTAATCAAAAGTGACAGTAAAGACATTTATAATGTGACAAAAGATTTCTATTTCAAAAAAATGCTGTTCTTTTGAACTTTCTATTCATCAAAGAATCCTATGAAAATGTACAGCATCACGGTTTCCACAAAAATATGAAGCTGTTTTCAACATTGATAATAATCAGAAATGTTTCTTGAGCAGCATATTAGAATGATTTGTGAAGGATCATGTGACACTGAAGACTGGAGTAATGATGCTGAAAATTCAGCTTTGATCACAGAAATAAATTACATTTGAACATATATTCACATAGAAAACAGTTCTTATTAAATTGTAATAATATTTCACAATATTCAATTTTTTTCTGTATTTTTGATCTAATAAATGCAGCCATGGTGAGCAGAAAAGATTTCTGCATGAACATTCTGCTAAACATCTCATTTTGGGCTTCACAGAAAAAAACAAAGGTTGGGAATCACATGAAAGCAAGTCAATTATGTGAAAATTTTCATTTTTGAGTGAACTATTTAATATATATATAAGTGTATGAAGAGGCAAGAGACATAGAGACAAAACATTGAAGATTTGGAAGCACTTTGGCCCTCAGGAGGGTGATACAGTGGCACTCACCACAACAGCCCCATTGTCCTGGCCGATGAAGATCTGCCTGCTCTCATGGTGATATGACACACAGGAGACCGGAGCTGGACACAAACACAAAGACTTGACCTACTTCATCACAGATTTCTGCTGCGCAAAGGTGAAGTGTGTCAATCTGTGCTACTGACGGCAGCAAAAACAACATCTGTGTCTGACTAGTGTTGTTATTGTTAACTACAAATAAAACTACTATTAAATGATTAACATTTAAATTATTAAAAATACAGATTTTTTCATTTTAGATGAAAAACTAAATTATTAAAAATATTTTTTTAAATATTAGATAAAAAAAAAACTTAAATGAAAATGAGAAATGTTGCCTTTTTAGTTTTAAAAACTAAAAATTAATAACTGCAACTATTTTTTAGTGCTAAAATAAAATATTGGATGAAAAACAAACTTCACTAAAAATTAAACATTCGAAAAAATGCCTTTTAGTTTTAAAAACTAATACCTACATTTTTTTTTTTATCTTTCTTTTAGTTTAATATAAAATAACAAATATTAGATGAAAAACTTAAATGAAAATTAGAAATGTTGCCCACACAACTAACTGAAATAAGTTGAAATTGAATTACTACAATTACTAAAGCTGAAATAAAAATAAGTTTAAAAAAGCAACTAATACTAATTAGTTGTTATTACAACTAATAAAAATGACAAAAACTCTAAAACTTAAATTATAACCGAAAATACTAAAACAAAAATGAATAAAAACAAAAACAAATAAATACTATTACATTGTATAAATAACAGTTTCAGAGCTATTGTTTCCAACACTCCTAATTTTCTCAATTTATTTCTCTCAAACACAGCTCCAGTTGGAATTTGACATGACAAGCTGCTCAAACAAAAAGAGCAAAGGCATATTAAAAATATACACACTTACTGATGACACCAGGGAATATATGTGAGATATGAAGAGGTGATATGGTTGCTATGGTAACAGAGTTACCATAGCGACCATACATCTGCAGGTGAACACTGTGTGGTAAGAATTAATTATTTTTATTTTGGTTAATTTACTTGCTGCAACTGGTGACGTTCACCATGTCATTCACGTCAAACCTGCTCTCGCTATATTTGAGATGAAAAATTATGCGATTTAAATTTTTTCGGGGAAATGATACTCACAGGACACCGTGTGGTAAATGCTGGGCCAGTACTGTCCACTGTCCCGCTTCAGCCAAACTCGAATCGTCCTTGAAAAAAAAA
>NW_015554124.1:535993-542457 GCF_001515605.1 Sinocyclocheilus anshuiensis
CGAATCGTCCTTGAAAAAAAAAAAAAAAAAGTAATAAAACATTCAACATGCAAATCAATCCAAATATATAATAATTTTTCATATTATATGAAATACATAGAATTTAATAGAATATAATAAATAATAATAGATTAATAGAATAAAATATATGAAAAATATAAAAAATAATGATTCATAAAAATACAATTAAAAACATTAATATAATATAAAAAATATAATAATATAAAAAAATAACAAAAATAACCCTTTGAAGTGTTATGGTCATGCACAGAAACACACATGTCCCCAGATTTTTTTTTTTATTAAATGTAAGATATTATATGAAATACAGATATAAAAATAATGTTATATTAAAATACAAATAAAAAATAACTAACATAATATAAAAAAGCTAATGAAAATAATCCTCTGAAGTGTGATGGTCATGCACAGAAACACACGTGTCCCCAGAGCAGCTGAAATCTCAATTCCTTCAGTTTCAGTTCCTGCTAAAATCTCAAGCATATCATATTTTGCAAAGTTTGTGCATCTGCTCTCATGTGCCAAACATGTAGGTAATCAGCACACCACCACATATGCATCTCCACTAACACGGTTTTGTCTTGTCCAGAGTTGTTAAAAACGCCTCATCAGCCAGCAGTCTTGCCAAAACCAGAATGTTTCAAATGTAAACAACATTTAGATGCCAAAAAATCCCATCCTTAGAAGCAAAGCGTGTTCATTTACATACACTCTAACTATATGAATGATTCTGACAGCACAAATAAGATCTGATCTTTAAACTGCTCTGAAAAGAAACTCTCTCTTTACCAAAATATCCCCTTTAGATCTGCTTCTCAAACTAATTGAACTCCTGCTAATCTTTAAGCTGCACTTAATGGCCGTCTGAGTTCGATTCTCCTGTTTAGCATTTAAAAAGATGTTTAAATCCTATCTTGAATGGAAGTCACTCTTTTGAAACATTGAGACGAGTCCGTTGAAATGCATGGCGACATCAGACGTGATTTCAAGCCTTGCAGAAACAAAGCAAACACTTATGTGTTCATCCTGAGAGGAACTTAAAGGGGTCATATGATGTTGCTAAAAAGAACATTATTTTGTGTATTTGGTGTAATGAAATGTGTTTATGCGGTTTAAGGTTCAAAAAATTTGCTGGACTTTAAAGCTGGTCTCCCAGCTGATGAATAACCAAAACCCCTCTAAAACCATGAAAAAGACCATTTAACCTCCTTAGACTGGTTTAAGATGCATTCCCAAGCAGTTTTTCCACATAAAAAAAACATGTAAGCAACAAAGCTCCAAATATCATCAATGAGACGATATCCATTATTGTAAACAAGAACACAGGTCCAATTTACTAAGGTAAACCACCTTTTATGCCAAAAAATACCACAGTTACTACAATTTCTGTAATAAATGATAATTGGTCATTGGGATCTCCTTCAAATAGTGTAAGATTATTTTTGATGAATATCAAGCTACCACAACAATAACTACAATAATCCCTAGCTGTAATAAATAATAAATAATAGTATTTTGGCCTGTATACTGATATCACAGTCCAAAGTCTGAGACAAACCACCTAAATAAATTAACACAAGATCTCAAACTGTGTAAAGTTGTAAGAATCAGTGATTTTGATTTGTGGTCACATTGTGAGGAATACCAACCACAGTTTTACTGTAATAACAATAACTGCATGTGGTTTTCTACTAGACTACAAAAAACTAGGATTAACATGGTAATTCATAATAATTCAATAGTTCAAATCTGAAACCAAAACAAAGTTTTAAGCAACAATAAGTGTCAAGTTCAAGTGCTTCCGTTCAAAACATTAAAAAACAAACAGCACCATGATGTTTTGGACTTGTGCTATATAAGTACCCTATAGAAACATGGTAATCTTTTAGTAGCCTACTATAGTACTTATATCACTGTAACCATTGTACTTTTTGTAAGAGAATAAACATGTACGTTCCTAAAGAAATAAACAGCCGAATTAATGAATCAACCAAGTGTTGATTTGAGTGTTGAGAGAGAGTTAATTGTCATGATGTGTTCATGCATGCACCGGCGCGGGTGTACCTGTCCTCGCTGACCGTGATAACTCCATCCTCCTTCGGGATCAGCACCGCCGCGTTCACGCCGTCGCTGTGGCCCTCGATCTTGTTGAGCAGAATGGGTCTGGAGTTCTGGGGCCTCGAGTGGATCTCCGCCGCCATGATTCCCTGGCTGTGTGTGTGCGACGATTCCTCCTCTCGAGTCAGCTGAGCGCTCGGGAAGTTCAACCACAACAGCGCGATATACCGTAACGCTCCGAGAAAACGCGTACGTAAAAAACAAAACAAAACAAAAAAACTGCGTAAAGGCCCGCGGTTTACTCCTGCAACCAAACTACGCTGTATAATTTTATTATTGTGTACAATAAATGATTAATTATATATGAATATATGCCTGTAATAATAATTAAATATTCCTATTAATATATCAACGTCTATTGCATATTTTATTAATATTGTATGAACATTGTGCATTACATGAATGTTGCCAAATTATTATTTTAAGTTCAATTATTTACATTTTATTATATGTGAATATATTTGGCCTAACATTAGTATACATATAACATACATATAGTATAAATGCAATATATTATAGTATAAATGAAAAAAAATATTATAGTATAAAAATATTACAAATATTTTTATGAACCTTTTTTTGCATTCTATATTTAAATACTTTTTAATAATACATTTAATAAATTGGACTTATAGGATGTGCCTGTTAAGGTAAGTATTCATAACAATATGTAGGCCTAACAATATCTGTTGCATATTTGATTAAAATTTTATCAACAATTATTTTCATTATTCTTAGATAACTCTAAATAATGGATGATTGTACATATACATAACCTAACATTAGTGTGTGTGTGTGTATATATAATGAATTTATTAACCTTTTTATCATTTTAATAATTGTGAATGAAATGTGCTATAAGTAAATTGTCTATATCAGTGTTTTTTAAGAAACATTTAATATTAAATAATTTTTCTTATTGGTCTTAATGTAATATAACATTAATCAAACATAAAAAATTTAACTACCAAAGCAGCTAACTTGAATATACTTTATTAAATAAACAACAAATGTTTTCTTAGAGTTAGAAAAAAACAAAGTGAGCCAGTTTAAGTACCTTATTTAATAAAATAAGACTCAATGCAGGAGGATGATTGTACATATACATAACCTAACATTAGTGTGTGTGTGTATATATAATGAATTTATGAACCTTTTTATCATTTTAATAATTGTGAATGAAATGTGCTATAAGTAAATTGTCTATATCAGTGTTTTTTAAGAAACATTTAATATTAAATAATTTTTCTTATTGGTCTTAATGTAATATAACATTAATCAAACATAAAAAATTTAACTACCAAAGCAGCTAACTTGAATATACTTTATTAAATAAACAACAAATGTTTTCTTAGAGTTAGAAAAAAACAAAGTGAGCCAGTTTAAGTACCTTATTTAATAAAATAAGACTCAATGCAGGAAAATACATCATTAATGTGACAAATAAACTGACATTTTATTAAGGACAAAAAAGTTAAACAAAAGTTATCTCAGCATTTAAGTTGCACACATTTTGTGAGAAAGATTTGCTTTAGACAAATTATAAACCATGTATAAAATCTTATAAAATGTTCCTAAAGAATATAAAGATAATAAAGACAAAGTCAAAATGAGGGTAAAAAGACACTTGAGAAATTGAGTGGGTAAAGAACACGGTCCAAGACAAAAGTTTAATATATTTATCCGTGTGCGTGTGTGTGTGTGTGTGTGTGTGTGTGTGTACCTGGTATTTCTCACGTTATGGGGACCAAATGTCCCCACAAGGATAGTAATACTAGTAAATTTTGACCTTGTGGGGACATTTTTGAGGTCCCCATGAGGAAACAAGCTTATAAATCATACAGAATGAGTTTTTTTGAGAAAGTAAAAATGCACAAAGTTTCCTGTAAGGGGTAGGTTTAGGGGTAGGGTTGGTGTAGGGCAATAGCACATACAGTTTGTACAGTATAAAAACCATTACGCCTATGGAATGTCCCCATAAAACATGGAAACACAACATGTGTGTGTGTGTGTGTGTGTGTGTGTGTGTGAGTGTTTGTGTGAGTGAGTGAGTGAGTGAGTGAGTGAGTGAGTGAGTGTGTGAGTGTGTGTGTGAGTGTGTGAGTGTGTGAGTGTGTGAGTGTGTGAGTGTGTGAGAGAGAGAGAGAGAGAGTGAGTGTGGACAGCTGATCGAATCTCCTCTGATCTCTGGCTCAAGGTTTGTTGATCTGGCCAGCAAACAAAATAGTTCCTGAGAAGAGAACGAGATCAGATTTGAGATGCATTTTTAATACGAGGAACATTTTAATATTACAGTTTCGTAAAGCAATAAAAAGCCCATAGACTGGATGTGTGTGCACCTGTGGGATTGTGTCTGATGAGAAACAGGAACGGTCTGTCCACAGTCACCCAAGGAGGAGAAGATCGAGCGTGCAAGATTGCAGCTGAAATGAGAGAGAGAGAGTACAAGCATATTAGGATCATGAGCCCAGATGAAGGGTCTTGCTGGACATCCAATGACTGAGAGTTACTAACAAATGAAAGACAGAGGAATCATGTGACACAGTAACATACTGGTGGCGGCAGAGGCTTTGGTTCCATCCTCATTGACCTCTATCTTGGCTTTCTGAAGTGCTTTGGACACATAGACAGACTCTGAACCTGTTACACACACAAACACACAAGTCTTTACTTACAGCATGTAGCTTTAGCACACAGAAGCTTCATTCATACACTAAACGCATGTCATTACATCAGACTGCCACACGAGGGAAACAGAACAACACACTTCAGACTGCCAGAGCCGCAGGTCTGGTTTCTGATAGTATTTCTCATACGCTATGGACTACATTGCTTACAAAACCTCTTCCTTCCTTCCACTAGTTAATATGAAATAAAAATAATGCTCTGGTAAATCATAATTATAATATCAAAGAGTCACAATTATGGCAATCAAAATGATGTCCTACTAAGTCATAATTATGAGTTAAAAATCAAAATAATGACAAAGTCATAATTATGAAATATTAAATCCTAATTATGAGATAAAAATCTAAATTACAATACACAAGTCCTAGTTATGAGATTTCAAATTGACATAAGTCAAATGACATAAGTTAAAATGATGGCATACAAAGTCATAATTAAAATGTGATATTAAGTCACAATTATGAGATAAACCCATACTTTTGACAAAGTCAAAATGATGACATACTAAACAAATTATGAGATAAAAAGACAGTATGACAGTTCTGATTTTGTCACAAGTCATAATTATGATATAAAACGGCACAATTATGTAGAAAAGCTGTAATTATGAAATACTAAGTCATAAATATGAGATTTACAGCATACTAAGTCATACTTACAAGATAGAAAAGTATTATCACTGGTCAAAATGATGACATACTAAAGATAAAAAGTCATAATTATGAGATAACTAATTATGGCATAAGTCAAAATGATGAGGTAAATCAATTATGATAAAGGTAAGACTATGATACGAAGTCAAAATAATTATATTTAATTATATATTATAATTATTAAAAAGTCAAAATTATGACAAATACATTTAAAATACGGACAAAATGAGTCAAAATTATGCTAAAAATGTCCTAATTGTCATAATTATGTAAAAAATAAATATTTCTAATACATAATTATGACTTCATATCTCATAATGTCAACTTTGTCATAATTACGATTTATCAAACCATAATTTTTTCACTTATGTGGCAGACATGGGCTTCCATAACAGGGAACTTCTGCCTTTGCTAAACTAATTCAGATTTAAGAATTTAAGAGATTCTTAAAGGCACAGTATGTAATTTTCGCCACTAGAGAGCGCGTATTCAAAATAAACAAAAAGACAAAGGCATAGTTTGATGACGCCATGACTGAGTGTGGAATCATGGGAGCTGTCGTCTTCATCCCCACAGCCGATGCAATCCGACGGGACTCGGGGCAGAAATCATGTTCATGGATGAGCTAAGGATTTATTAACAGTAGAATGAAGCAGGGTGAGGGTGGAAGCCGTCGAAGCGAAACGAGGCGCTGAACGAGCGTGACACACGGCTCGAAAGCAGCGGAGCTTTTATTATGCCACAGTCGACCACTTCTGCTCCTTCCGGTCGTGCGTATGTGGGGTAAAGCAGCGCTGTTTTGTCATACTAGATACATTTGAAAGTTCTGCTATAATGCTACTCTGTGCGGTCGTCACCGGTATATTAAAACGTACAACATATTAAAGCGTCTTTGGTGTTTCCATGTTTTCTACAAAACAAAACCGGAAATCGAGGGGTTATGACATCATTGGCAGGCGACACAATGACACTATGGAAACGGTC
>NW_015554124.1:543351-572580 GCF_001515605.1 Sinocyclocheilus anshuiensis
GGGCAGAAATCATGTTCATGGATGAGCTAATGATTTATTAACGTAGTAGAATGAAGCAGGGTGAGGCTGAAAGCCGTCGAAGCGAAACGAGGCCGCTGAACGAGCGCGACACACGGCTCGAAAGCAGCGGAGCTTTTATTATGCCACAGTCGACCACTTCTGCTCCTTCCGGTCGTGCGTATGTGGGGTAAAGCAGCGCTGTTTTGTCATACTAGATACATTTGAAAGTTCTGCTATAATGCTACTCTGTGCGGTCGTCACCGGTATATTAAAACGTACAACATATTAAAGCGTCTTTGGTGTTTCCATGTTTTCTACAAAACAAAACCGGAAATCGAGGGGTTATGACGTCTTTGGCAGGCGACACAATGACACTATGGAAACGGTCCGTGTCACTAGTTAAAATTGCTTATTTCTCTGGATTTAAACATTCTTTGAAACATTTGGGATAGTATAAGTACACAAGTCAGCAAAATATATAACACTGTTCTAGTGGTTTTTGGATATTTTAATAAAAAAATCTTACATATTGTGCCTTTAAATGAAAGATTTAAGAATGTGAAGGGCTTTAAATCCTGTAAAAGTAATCGTTCACCAAAAAAGAAACATTCTGTCATCATTTACTCATCCTGCTGTCATTCCAAACCCCAATGACTTTCTTCCGTTCTCTGTACAATGACATTTCATACTGAACATGCCTGTCAAGCTCCAAAAAGAGCTTTTATGATACTTTTTGATCCTGCTTGGAGCCTGACAGACAGTCTTTGTATGGAAAAGTTCCACTGAATAGATAACAACATGTGGCTGAGTAAATGATGATAGACTTCATTTCTGAGTGAATTGTGAAGTTTCTTTATAGTTTAAAGTGAAATGGCACAGTGATTCACTGCTCACTGCAATTCAAGTTAAAGTTTGTGGCTTAACAGCATGAATTATGGTAATAAAGCACAGGCTTTGAGGAGAATTATCTGGAGCTGTGCGGAGCTGGGAGCGTCTCTGGATGGTGACCAGAGCACTAACAGAGTCACTCTGACTCATTTTCTCACTTCACTGAGAGACGTGATTCATGCGGCTGAAGTTCACAGTCAACAGTCAAAGATATCATTCGGTCAAACACAAACATATGCACATAAAATGAACTTATGAAGAAAATGCTGCACATGACTGACAGCTGTCACTCACTCAGGTGTCTGAAATCAGCTTTGATCTGACTGAAGATGTCTTTGATTCCCATCGCTGTGAGAGGACCCTCCAAATCCACCTCTTCCTCTGCTGTGAATCTACTCGGAGAAGAGGAGGAGAAAGCATGAGTGCTGCTTGACTGGCAAATCATGAATCCATATGAGACTCACTAGAGATCAGACCAGTGTGGTATTGTTAACTAACTGTATTATTGTTAACTGAAACTAAACTTAAAAATCCTAAAACAGTTTTTTTTGGTCATTGAAATACAGCTGAAATTAAATAAAACATAAATATTAGATTAAACGTCATAATAATGAGATTAAAAAGTCAAAATTACAACATACTCAGTCATACTGAGATAATTATAAGATTGTCTCATAATTATGACAAGGTCAAAATTATAAGATACTAAGTAATAATTATGATACAAAAGTCATTATGAAATAAAAATTCCAAATGATGATATTCTAAGTCAGAAAAGTTAATTATGACATACTAAATCATAATTATAAGATTATCTCACAATTGACAAAAAGTTAAAATTATGATACTAAGTCATAATTATGAGATACAAATGTCATTATGACAAAATCAAAATTATGACAAACTGAGTCAAAATTATAAGATTCTCATAATTATCTAAAAAAGTCAAAATTATGAGATACTAAGTCATAATTATGAGATACAAATGTGACTCACATAAAAAGTCAAAATTATAACATACTGAGTCATAATTATGATGATCTCATAATTATCACAAAAAGTCAAAATTATGAGATACCAAGTCATAATTACGAGATACAAATGTGACTGACATAAAAAGTCAAAATTATGACATACCGAGTCATAATTATAATATTATCTCATAATTATATCAAAAAGTCATAAGATACTAAGTAATAATTATGAGATACAAAAGTTATTATGACATAAAATTCCAAATGATGATATTCTAAGTCAGAACAGTTGTAATTATAACATACTAAATCATAATTATGAGATAAAAAGCCACAATTATGACATACTGAGTCATAATTATGAGATACAAGTCATTATTACAGTCAAAATGATTCAATAATAATTCATAATTATGAGATAGAAAAATTATGACATACTATATCATAATTATGAGAAAAAAGTCCCAATTATGACAGTCAAAATGATCACAAATTAAGTCATAATTATAATTAGTCAAAATTATAAGATAAAAATCAATTATGACCAAAATTAGATAAAGTCATATTTATGACAAAATGTGATAATTGTTTATCTTACTAAGACTTAGCATCTTATATTTTTTTGCATCATTTTGACTTTCAATTTTGACATAATTGACTTAATATTCAACTAAATATATAGACATTAATTAGTCAATATTAAGATTTAATATTGATTAAATATTATAATAATTAATACATTCTATATTAATTCATTCTAAAATAACACTGCATCATCCAAAAGATGCCGAATGATTCAGAGGGAAAAAAGAAAGTGAATATTAAAGGATAACGCTAAGGACAGGAATCTCACTTTGGCATCAGGAGGCGCATCCTCCTCTGGACCAGCAGTTTGGTCCAGCTTTGGATGGTCGCTGTGGAGATGTGCGGCAAGACGGCTGACAGGGGCATGGCCTCTTCTGACGGCAACGCAATAAACATGCTCATGCTGTTGCCATGATACGGCAGCTCGATCACTGTATACTTCAAACCTTCTGGAGTGCTTGCTTGACCTGCAGAGAGAACGAAAACAAATAAATACATTTATGCTGCTAATAAAGAGTCAAATGGTACACTTTTATTAACCTAAATTTCAGCATATGAATGTTCCTCAAAAACCAATATCCAACACACGCGCGTGTGGATCATATCCCAGTCACCCCTGTGAACTTTAGAAATGCAATCCTTTCGTACGGTCTATAAAACACTTTATTCTGCTTGTAAAGTGCTTATATCAAAACTAGTAAAACAGCAGTTTATGGTGTTTTCATGGATTAAATGCTTCTGACGATGGCCAGACACTCTTGGCGTTTGCATTAGAATTCAATTAATTCACATTTTACACTATTTTATTCCCATCTGCTGGGTTATGAGGAATTGTAAAGTTAAAATACTCCAGCGTTCCCAGCGATTTAAAAAGTAGCCACGTTTTTATTGCATCGCCGTCTCTGGAAAACAGTTCCACACATAGCCAGACAATGGCATGAATCACGTGGCGGGAAAATCTTGTATTACTCAACAGTTCTGAATGTGTGTGAGTGTAATATCTGATGCAACCTGCGAGAAAATCTCACCTATGCTAAAGACAGAGAGCTGGGACATCATGGGAACTTTGTATGTCTTCCCGTCTCCTGCAGTAAAGCTTCTGGGTTTGGTGTTCTGGGCTTGGAAACGGGATTTCCAAAGGCCTTTGAAGTAAATGGAATTTACAGCCACCAACCGAGTCATAACCGGATCAAACATATCTGCCTTGACAAGACTGGGAATTTGGCCTGATAAAAAAAAAAAACAGAGCAGGTTATATATATTAATATTACATATATTTATACAATATTAATATTATAATTAGTTGCCACTTCACACAAATGTAGTACTAAATAAGGCCTAAAAAACACACTTTTTCCAACAAATTGTCAATGAAAGGACATCATCAAGAGGTCAAACTAAATATAAATATCAGCTGTTTTTGTTTTGTGATCATTTTGTATGAGATTTTGCCATAAAAAAGTGAATACAGTTTATAATCCTGATTTGAGTGATTTTGTAATAAATAAATCAATAGTTTGTATAATAAGTAATTTAAATAAGTCATTTTAAAATAAAATATGCCAAATTAGAATGTCATTTTTCAGTTATTGACAAACTTCCAATATATTCAAGAAAATTATTCATTTGTTTTCTTATATAATTTTCATATTAAAAATATATTAAATAATAAATGTATTAATTTTTTTATAAATAAATAAACAAATTACATTTGTATACTGGAACAAAATGTTGTTTTAGTTACCTTTAATTTTTATAAATTAAATAAAGTTTATTTTTTCTTATAATAATGTGGAAAATGATTTTAAGATTAACAATTAAGTTAATAATTAATTCATAAATAAATAAATATAAAACAAACAAATAAAGTTATTGAAAAAATGATACTTTCTATAATTTGAAGAAAAATATTGTTTATTCTTTTAAGAATTTGAAAAATATTTTTAAGATGAATAATTAAGTAATAAACAAATAAAAACAAATAGACACATTTTGTACATTTTAACCAAATGTTGTTTTTTAGTTATTGATAAACATCCTATAAATTTGGAATTTTTTAAAGATTAAGAATTCCAAAAATGTAAGATTACAAATATTTCTCTACCACATAAATTGATTATCGGTTCAACAGATTTGTGCTTCTAATACTTTAAAAATAATAATGGTAACCCAGTTTGTAGACTATTCATGGAAAGTGCCTATTACATTATTATACTATTAATATAAATATTCTACAAGTTACATATTTAACATAAAAAAAAATTAAGCTCTCAGGGCTAAGAGCTTATTCAGGGATAAATATGACATTTCAAGAGATATTGTATTGTAAAAATCCTTTTTAATTAATGCAGGTTAGAGGTAAGGGTATCAGATGCAGGGGTCAGCTGTACCTTTGGTGCTGTTCTTCACCCATTCATTGATGGTTTCTGCAGCCTCCTCTGGGTCGCTGTAGTCTATGGTTTGACTCTCACACATGAAGTTCTCCCTGTTGGCTGTCAGGAAGGCTTCCTTCATGCTGAAGCCCTCGTTGGGGAACAGTGCATTGGCAATCGTCACAATATCAGCGTTGGATTTGGTCGTCAAGGCCTTATGCAACTTCCGCAACATTTTATATGGACCTGAGAGCAGAATCAACACACAAAAATCAGTTTGGAGATGTCATTTACAGACTTGAGATTCCTATTTTTTGAGCAATTCAATGCACAAGTATTGCAAATGAAACCAGAGCAAACACACACTTGTCTTCTTGTATTTGAGGCCTGTGAGAAGCTGGCGGCGAGTGTCCCCGTGGGCCCCGGGGAGCAGCATGCCCAGGACAGAGGCCACGCCGTGAGGAGACAGGACCACATTCTCCTGCGGTTTGTCCTGGACCACACGCAAAAACACCTGCAGGCCGAGATCAGAGCCTCTCTCTCCGTAAGACGGGGACTGAGACGCCGAAACGCTCAGAGAACAAACCGCCACCAACACACATAGCTGCAACGCCACAAACATCGTGAAGGACACACAGGCAGCTCACCTGAAGAACAGAGAGAGACGGGGTGATGAAGAAAAAATAATGCTCACAAGAACTGTTTTTATTCTTTTTATGAATACGTTTCACTATTTTTATGGATTACAAACAGGACTACAAACAAAAGTTGTGTGCTGCTTCAAGAACAAAGTAAAAGGGAATCAAAATGGTGTATTTACTTTCCTAACACATTCTAATGTTGTATTTACTTTCTAATACATACATGTCTTATTGTTGACAATTCAACAGAGCACGTTATTCCAAAGAAAAATATTGTGCCTTATCATTTTTAATCAAAACAGAATAATTAAAAATCGAATACCATGCTGCACCTCTGAAACGACTTTTATACATACATAAAAATGTCTAGATAGATATTTATAATTTTTTGTATAATATATATATATGTGTGTATGTGTGCGTGTATAAGAGATTTTATAATTTATAATATTTATGAAAAAATAATACATTTTATGTAGATTTTATTTTTGAGTGATTTTTATAATTTATAAAATAAAAATAAAATAAATATTTCTGTAGATTTTTATTATAAAAATGACTATAAACCCTGTACACTGTATATAAATGTATATACATACATTTCATCATGCAAACAATTATTGAATATTCATTTTTACTCAATTGGTTACTTTATGTTGACTTTAAATGGTGTCATTTTTAGAGAGAAAAAAAAAACTATTATAAAATGCACATTTCAAATGTTCAGATAACACATAATCTGTCTCGGAGCCTCAGAAAACCATGGAAAAAACACTTTGGCTTATAGCTTTTATTACACATGGACTTCTGTTGGGAAACTGTATATTACTATTGCAGTTCTATTTGGTGATGCTAGTGTTGCCTTTAAGGGAGACAGTATAACATATTCCAAACAAATGAAGGATAAAACACATTTAAAACCCTTAATTTGATGATTGTAAGCACAAAGTCTTTCCTGACCCAAAGAAATCCTTCAATGGGAATCATAGTAAAATGTCTCAAGGTATTCCATGTTCACATCAAACCTGTCCAGACGTCTGATCCGCGGCTCATTCTTACATGATAACTTACATTTACACAAAGCACAACACAAATATCTGCTTCTCTCCGAGATCTCTGATTTTCTCGGAGATCTCGATCTAATCGGTATTCTCCAAAGCACAGCGATTTTCTGGGACACAGACTCTTTTTATTTTTTTGCACAAATGTTTCTTGAGTAAAGAACGGCTCCAAGCAACACACCTTTCCACAATCCTCGGGTCTCTTGGATCTGTGCACACACACTCACACACTCCTGAGCTATTCTGTTTCCCGTCACACAGCCCTGCGGCTCAGGAATTTATTTGATTAAGGAAAGTGAGTGTGTGTGTGTGTGTGTGTGTGTGTGAGCATGTGTGTCTACTTAAACATATTTTGGGGACAAATTTGTACCCAGACGTACAAAAACCTGATCAAATCTACCAAAACCTTTTCTTAGAATTGCAATTCTGAGAAGAAAAAAAAAAAAAAAAGTCTAATTTGCGAGATATAAACTCGGAATTCTATTTTTTTTTTTCCATTCCAAATTCCAATCTCAATTTAAAATAAATGAATTCATTCTCAGAATTCTGAGTTTACATCTCGTAATTCTGTTTTTTGCTTCCGCCATGAAATAAAAATTAAAAAAGGAAATTATAACTTTTTATTCTTATTGTAACTTTTTAATTTATTCTATTATTTTTAATTTATTATTTTTGTTCTCACAATTCGGACTTTTTTCTCAGATTTTTGAGTTTGTATTTCACAATTTAGACTTTTCTCAGAACGGCAAGGGGAAAAAATTCAGAATTGTTAGATATAAACTCAGAAATGTGAGATAAAAAAAGTCTTAATTTTGAGATGAAAAGTTGCAATTACCTTATTTTTTATTCCATGGTGGAAATGGACTTGGCTAGGTGCCAATGCAGTGTCCACATTTTGATACTGAAGTAAACATGTACGTATGTGTGTGTGTGTGAGAGAATGATGCGCACAGTCAGTATTGCAGAAAATATCTCCAGTGATTATTTAATGGTGCAATTAAGAAAGGAACAGAAAATGTGAATGCTTAGGATTGTTTAAAATTACACCATAATATCCTATCATTCTACTGACATATTGTTGTGATCAATCATTCACTAGTGCATTTCACAGCTAGCATAACTATCATTCCTGACAAATATTATGACCATTAAACCATATTAAGCACACAATAAACCATACAGCACATTAAACCATATTAAGCACACAATAAACCATACAGCACATTAAACCATATTAAGCACACAATAAACCATACAGCACATTAAACCATATTAAGCACACAATAAACCATACAGCACATTAAACCATATTAAGCACACAATAAACCATACAGCACATTAAACCATATTAAGCACACAATAAACCATACAGCACATTAAACCATATTAAGCACACAATAAACCATACAGCACATTAAACCATATTAAGCACACACTCCTTCATAACCTTCAAAACAGAACTGATTTAGTCTATTGCAATTCTGAGAAGAAAAAAAAAAAAAAAAGTCTAATTTGCGAGATATAAACTCGGAATTCTATTTTTTTTTTTCCATTCCAATTTTACATCTCAATTTAAAATAAATGAATTCATTCTCAGAATTCTGAGTTTACATCTCGTAATTCTGTTTTTTGCTTCCGCCATGAAATAAAAATTAAAAAAGGAAATTATAACTTTTTATTCTTATTGTAACTTTTTAATTTATTCTATTATTTTTAATTTATTATTTTTGTTCTCACAATTCGGACTTTTTTCTCAGATTTTTGAGTTTGTATTTCACAATTTAGACTTTTCTCAGAACGGCAAGGGGAAAAAATTCAGAATTGTTAGATATAAACTCAGAAATGTGAGATAAAAAAAGTCTTAATTTTGAGATGAAAAGTTGCAATTACCTTATTTTTTATTCCATGGTGGAAATGGACTTGGCTAGGTGCCAATGCAGTGTCCACATTTTGATACTGAAGTAAACATGTACGTATGTGTGTGTGTGTGAGAGAATGATGCGCACAGTCAGTATTGCAGAAAATATCTCCAGTGATTATTTAATGGTGCAATTAAGAAAGGAACAGAAAATGTGAATGCTTAGGATTGTTTAAAATTACACCATAATATCCTATCATTCTACTGACATATTGTTGTGATCAATCATTCACTAGTGCATTTCACAGCTAGCATAACTATCATTCCTGACAAATATTATGACCATTAAACCATATTAAGCACACAATAAACCATACAGCACATTAAACCATATTAAGCACACAATAAACCATACAGCACATTAAACCATATTAAGCACACACTCCTTCATAACCTTCAAAACAGAACTGATTTAGTCTGATGTTTGTCTTGAAACAGTTACAAAAGAACGATTTGCTAACATTCTCATTAAGTTATGAAAACGTTATTTCTGAATGTTCTCTGGACATTCAAAAAACCCAGTTTTTTTTAAATATGTTTTAAAAACTTTTTTTGTTTGGTTGGTTGGTTATGTAAACATTCCATTTAATCATTTTCAAACATTATGGGAATGTTACTTTTAAATGTTCTCTAAACATTCCAAACAAGTAACGTTAGTAACATAAAAAAAAAAAACGTTAGTCGAACGTCCAGCTAAAATATCTCAGAAAAACATTCCACGAACAATGTATAAATGTTTTAAGAATATTATTAAGACACAAAAATGACTTTGAACAAACACTCTGTTAACGTTAATATAACTTTGAGAGAACCTTGCCAGAACGTTAGCCAAAGTTCTGAGAACGTTCACTGTTAAACAGGTGTCAGTTGCATAAATCTAGTCTTAAAAATCAGTCACCTATTTTTTCTTCTTCTTTAAGACTGGTCATAACTTTGTAAAGTCAGTTACATAAAACGGTAGATTGTTCTAATTTGAATCCAAAAAGTAGAGACCGATTACCACTTTTTCAACTCCTAGCTGGTCAAACTAGCTCTTAATACATAGGATGGTCTTAAAGGGATAGTTCAACCAAAAATGAAAATTTGATGTTTATCTGCTTACTCCCAGGGCATCCAAGATGTAGGTGACTTTGTTTCTTCAGTAGAACACAAATTATGATTTTTAACTCCAGCCGTTGCAGTCTATCGGTTTAATTTGGATTTGTCTGTGCATGTTTTTTTTTACTCTCAAAAAAATAGACTGCAACGGCTGGACTTAAAAATCATAATTTGTGTTCTACTGAAGAAACAAAGCCACCTACATCTTGGATGCCCTGGGAGTAAGCAGATAAACATCACATTTTCATTTTTGGATGAACTATCCCTTTAAGAGGCTAAGTTTATCCAACTGGCCCCTGCAGGTCTATTTTGATGTTGGTCTTATCTGGTCTGGTCTGGTATACACTGGTCTTACGACAGTTAAACAAGTGTTTTCTGTCAACTGCGTGAGTAAAGCGTTGTCTTCCGATGACCGCAGTGAACTTTTTATAGCAGCTTCAGCAACTGCGTTTAATTATAGGCTTTAAAACTCAGTCTGAACACAAATAGGGGCGGGGGTCTGGAACTGAAATCAACAACTCAGAAACAATCCCTCATCCTCCACCTCCCTCATATGTTAGTAGTAGTATCCATAGATCAATAATAACATCTAGGAATTACAACAGCAGTAGCAGATGCCTGATTTAAGTATAAACCAACCTGGACAGTCTGTGAGGTGAAAAAAAAGCTGCAGTATGCTCCACTAACCTGGACAAGCAGCTCTAATTCTTCAGATAAGTTACGCAGGTAACGTTAGAGACGCGTGTCTTCCGCGAGCGTCCGTGTTCCTCCTCACGCCGCCGCGCCTCCGTTTATTTCTTTCTGTCCTGAGCGCCGGACTCCGCCTCCTCATAAATATACGAAACACGCTATAAATATGAATTAAGTAAGACTGACGTCATTTGGCTGACGTCCAACCACGCAATACTAACGGCCGCCGAACGTTCCGTTACGTAATTAATATTCATGAGCCAAGCCTTCGCAGTAGTAGAATTCGGGGAAGGGGAGCAAAAAAAAAAAAAAAAAAAACCTTCAGCGAAACTTTGATTAAACTCTAATTAATGTAAACAGGAAATGACACACACGCGGAAGAATAATGATTAGTGCGGCGGATAATTATATGCTTTCACAAAACAATGACACATGGGCATTAGGACACAACTGTTGTGCAACTGGAATCTGAAGACGTGACTAACAAAAAGTACCAGACACGCGATCATTAACTTGGCAGTATCTATGGGTGCCACCTGAATGCCATGGCAAATGAGTATTGGTTATTTTAGAGAGTTTTGACATGCTATATTGGTAATCTCATATACAATACTAAATAGGCTACAGTGCATTGGAGTACCATTAAATTGGAATATGGCAATCATTCAGTATACCATGGTACCTTCACAGTGTGTTTTTGTAAGGTGTGGGTAGTTGCTTTTCTATAAAAACTGTGCTGATCTCTTTTAAAACCTCATCCTGGTCTTGCATTATACAAACAAGACATCTATATTGCTAAATCAGTCTGTTTGAAGTTATATTATGCATGTCTTTTATGTCACATCAGTTTATTCAACTTTGATTTCTCTTATAAAGGAAAGAGAACTATGGAAGATTTTTTGTATTTTTTTTATACTGTGGTGGAAAGTAGTTTTTTTAGCTTACAATTCTGAGAAATTAGAAATGCAAGATATAAACTCAGAATTGCAAGATATAAACATTTCTTAGAAGAAAAGTCAGAATTGTGAGATGTAAACGTAGAGTTGTTAGATAAAAATGTTTTTTTATTTTTTATGCTGTTGTGGGGAAAAAAAACAGAATTGTGAGAAAAAAAAATCTGAATTGCAAATTTATATTTCACAATTCTGAGTTTATATCCCACAATTCAGAAAAAAAACATTAGAATTGCAATGAATTAATAATAGCGAGATTTAAAGGGTTAGTTCACCCAAAAATTTAAATTAGCCCATATCACTTGAATCTAGCTTGTGCTCACTGTTGTACACGGAAGCAGCTCTGGGCGGATGACATATGAGGTCAGCTTTGCGCATTTAATTTAAATGTATTTATCTGTTTAATTATGGAACATTTTAAATATATTTTTTATCTATTGTTGTTTTGTATTTTTATTTTTTTGTTAATTTTTCTGAATATATTTCTTGTTAATGTTATGATGGATTTTTTTTTTTGCATTTCGTTGTTTTGTTTTGCTGTCGATTTTTGTTTTCTCATTGTTACACTTTAATAAAAACATTAAAAAAGAAAACTTTTTGCATTTTCGGAATAAAAAAAAACAATTGCATTAAATAATTTCTATCGCACAAGATGTCTATGAAAAAAAGATTTTGTTCGACTTCTTGAAACATTTTCGTCAGCATTTGTAGTTCAAAACCCCTAACACATTCAGAAACGGCATTTCAGGACAAAAGTCTCGGAGCCACTCGTAATCAGGATGTGAGCCGTAATCTATCAGAACCAGAACCAAAATTCCGAGAACATTCCGGACTCACAGAGACACCTCTTAATCCAAATTCCACTTACACACTCAATCACTGGATCACGCCAGGAAATCTGTGTGTGTGTGTGTGTGTGTGTGTGTGAGAGAGAGCTCCTTGGCTTGTGTTCACAAACCACATCTACTTTAAAGCAATATTTCACCTAAAAATGAAAATTTGCTGTACATTTACTCACTGTCAGGCCATCCAAGCTGGAGATGAGTTTTTTTCTTCATCAAATGTGGAGTAATGTAGCATTACATCACTTGCTCATCAATGAATCCTCTGCAGTGAATGGGTGCCGTCAGAATGAGAGTCCAAACAGCTGATAAATACATCACAATAATCCACAAGTAATCCACACCACTCCAGTCCATCAGTTAACATCTTGAGAAGTCAAAAGCTGCGTGTTTGCAAGAAACAAACCCATCATTTAGATGTTTTTATCTTCAAACTGTTACTTCTGGCTAAAATACGAGTCCATAATGCTTTCTAATTCTTTCTTAATCTTTCTTAATAGATTTCTTTCTTACAAACACACCGATTTTCACTTTTCAAGACATTAACTGATGGAGTGGAGTGGTGTGGTAGATGGAGAAACAAACTCATCTACATTTTAAATGGCCTGAGGGTGTGTACATTTTGAACAAATGTTCATTTTTGGGTGAACTATTTCTTTAAGATTTATTTTCCTTGATTTTTACAAAAATGTCCCATTATGAATGTCTGTTGTCTCCAGAAGTGCTTTTTCCTCTCATTCACTCAGTTCCTCTCTCTCTGTAACTCAATCCCGCCACTCTAAAAGCTCCTGCTGTTCTGAAGCGCAGCGGTTTATTGGTAATCTGACTCATGAGGTCCTGACAATATCCAGCCTCTTATCGGACTCACACACACACACACACACACACACACACACACACACACACAACAAATTACCAATCTGGTTTTTGACTTGAGCTTTGCTGACTCTTTGACTTTAATTCTGACCTGACTGACAGAGGCTTCATTAACTGCAACCGTTTCATTCTGATCATGTCATTTCCGTGCTTGTGGTCAACATGTGCGTCTCCTAACACACACAGTGACCTCACACACCTCAAATGCTCGGTTGTCCTTGTTGTAATGAAAATTCCCAGCCAAGGACTCCAAAAGATACGCAGAATCCGTCTGGGACTGGATCTGGAGCTTAGAGCACAACCTGAGAGACAGAGAAATTATTTCACAGCTTATGCTGACTATTCAAACACAAATGCGTCATTTGGACGCCAAATAATTTGCGGAGGAACACACACTCTTGTCCACTTTAAACACTCGACCATGAGACTCCGCCCACACGCTCGATGACATCATCAGATCTGGCATCCCGCACGAGTGAGCAGAACAGGGAACAGTTTGTATATTTGGGAAAGCATTAGGTCATTGTGTGGGTGAATCACAGGAAAACACGTTCAGCTCACATTTCAACCCCAAAATAAAGAAAATTAAGCTTATTTTAGGACCATGAAGCGGTTTTACATCGTGACATTGGCATTTCAGGACAACTAACCACATTTTCCCCCAAAATTATCATTATCATAATGCATCCAGATAAACTGTTAAATTATTTGCAGTCCAACACTTTCTACCATAATGTCCAAATAACTTACAAGTTACAATTTATTTTACTTAATATCAATATAAGTATAATTATAGTTTGATTATACGCTCCCATTCAAAAGTCTGGGGTAAGTAAAAGTTTATTTTGAAAGAAATTAATACCTTTATTCAGCAGGGACACATTAAATTGATCAAAACTGACAGATTTCTATTTCAAATAAATAGCTTTTCAACTATCTATTAATTTCTGTGCTTTTCAACTTTCTATTCATCAAGGAATCCTGACAAAAAAAACATGGTTTACACAAAAACATTTATGTACATAAAAATATATTTTCACTTTGATGTGATTTTATATATATATATATACACACACACACACACTGTATATATATTTATTAAATTATATATATATATATATATATATATATATATATATATATATATATATATAGAGAGAGAGAGAGAAATAAATTAATATAAAAAATGTATTTTATAAATCTAATATTTTATATTTCAGTTTTTTAATCACATTACAGTGATGAAAATGAGAATTTTGGGGGTAAACATGCTTGATTATAATGAAAAACATATGAAAAAATAATACATAATAAAATATTGGTCAAAAACTTTTATTTTTATTTTGCTAAATAAATAAATATAAACAGATTATATATATATAATAATTCTTGTTTTTTTTAAAATCACATTAGAATGAAGGATTTTGGGAGGAAACGTGTAATTATAATTAAAGACATGTCCCAAAAAATAATATATAATAAAATATTGGCCAAAAGTGCTTTAGTTCTCCTAAAACTTTCTTTTTTTTTTTAGTTCTCTCTAAAAGACTTTGCACCATAAAAATTCTGATTTCTTGCTTATTTGTACCATAGAAAAACATTTGAAAAAATAATACATAATAAAATATTGGTCAAAAACTTTTATTTTTATTTTGCTAAATAAATAAATATAAACAGATTATATATATATAATAATTCTTGTTTTTTTTAAAATCACATTAGAATGAAGGATTTTGGGAGGAAACGTGTAATTATAATTAAAGACATGTCCCAAAAAATAATATATAATAAAATATTGGCCAAAAGTGCTTTAGTTCTCCTAAAACTTTCTTTTTTTTTTTAGTTCTCTCTAAAAGACTTTGCACCATAAAAATTCTGATTTCTTGCTTATTTGTACCATACTAGTTCCTTGTAGTCCATTCCAAACACAGCCAGAGGCATGACAGCAGAAAGTCTGTGGGCCGGAAGGAAGAGAAAGATGAAGGATGTTTTAGATTGAGTGTTTTCTTTCTGCGGGTCGTGCTGAGACGACTGACCCTGCTCCATAACTGAGCTACGGAGCACAGACGGCATTCCAGGATCTCAGAATCACACACACACATCCCAAGTCGAACGGAACTAAGAAGGACACTGAAACCAGGATAGTCACAGTCCAGCGGCTGCAACTGCAACAGAAAGGCCTTTTCAGTCCTTGCAAAACACATGTATTATACATCGTCTCATGTTCCTGTGCCATTACAAACCTATACAATCCCCAGTTCAAGTAGTTTAAATAAATGCATCATTGCAAAAGTCATAAAGTCAACATTAATTTAAAAATGACCCTATTTATTGCTCTAATCAATTAAAATTACATAAAGTAAATTACCACCTCAAAGATTACCTCTTTTTCTCTTTCTGATGTAATCAAGGAGATGTAATAAATATAAATATTAAACGATAATATCATAACCCATTTCCAATCAACTCCAGCTCTGTCAAACAGCTGAATATTTACAGCTGAATACTCTGTTTTACTTAGAAATGTTTTTTTAAATCACATTAGAATGAAGGATTTTGGGAGGAAACGTGTAATTATAATTAAAGACATGTCCCAAAAAATAATATATAATAAAATATTGGCCAAAAGTGCTTTAGTTCTCCTAAAACTTTCTTTTTTTTTTTAGTTCTCTCTAAAAGACTTTGCACCATAAAAATTCTGATTTCTTGCTTATTTGTACCATACTAGTTCCTTGTAGTCCATTCCAAACACAGCCAGAGGCATGACAGCAGAAAGTCTGTGGGCCGGAAGGAAGAGAAAGATGAAGGATGTTTTAGATTGAGTGTTTTCTTTCTGCGGGTCGTGCTGAGACGACTGACCCTGCTCCATAACTGAGCTACGGAGCACAGACGGCATTCCAGGATCTCAGAATCACACACACACATCCCAAGTCGAACGGAACTAAGAAGGACACTGAAACCAGGATAGTCACAGTCCAGCGGCTGCAACTGCAACAGAAAGGCCTTTTCAGTCCTTGCAAAACACATGTATTATACATCGTCTCATGTTCCTGTGCCATTACAAACCTATACAATCCCCAGTTCAAGTAGTTTAAATAAATGCATCATTGCAAAAGTCATAAAGTCAACATTAATTTAAAAATGACCCTATTTATTGCTCTAATCAATTAAAATTACATAAAGTAAATTACCACCTCAAAGATTACCTCTTTTTCTCTTTCTGATGTAATCAAGGAGATGTAATAAATATAAATATTAAACGATAATATCATAACCCATTTCCAATCAACTCCAGCTCTGTCAAACAGCTGAATATTTACAGCTGAATACTCTGTTTTACTTAGAAATGTCACTTTAAGTAAGTTAAATGGGTTATGAATACCATGTCATTTTTGCCTGTTAAATTAATTCTCAAACAAATGCAATTAAATTCTCACATACATTACCATTCAAAAGTTTGGGGTTGGTAAGTTTTTTTTTTAAATGTTTTTGAAAGTCTTTTATGCTGCATTTATTTGATAAAAAAACACAGTAAAAACAGTAATTTTGTGAAATATGATGATTTTAAATAACTTCTATGTGAATATGGTAAATTTATTTCTGTGATCAAAGCTGTATTTTCAGCATCATTACTCCAGTCTTCAGTGTCACATGATTCTTCAGAAATCATTCTAATATGCTGATTTGCTGCTCAATAAACATTAGGGATGCACGATATATCGGCCACCATATCGGTATCGGCCGATAAATGCTAATTTTTTCTGTTATCGGTATCGGCCCGATAAGAAAATCTGGCCGATATCTTAAAGCCGATAAATAATGCATTATTTCCTTCAGAGACACTTCAGATGCGCGCTGTTCGTTTGCAGCCTTTTGTGCAATTGTACGTTGTAATATTGTGTTTATTTGATGTATATCTGATTTATCTCATATAGAATGCGTTTGGTTAAGTTAAAAGAGTGCTTCAGTTTACCGGTGATCATCTTTAGCTCAGCGCACGCAGCTCAAACAGCAGTGCACAACATTAATAACTATGATTGGGAATGTCGTGTATATAACATTCTAATGAGAACATTATTATAATAAAACGTTGTGAATTCTTTGGGTTTAGTTGCTGTGTTTCAGCGCGTTGTTATGGGAAGAGCGCATCCACAACAAGATCACACATTCTGACTATAGCACGCAATAACTGCGTCATTTTGTACATATATAAGTTGTAATATTATCATTTCTGATTATTATCATTGTTGGAAACAGTTGTGCTGCTTCATATTTTTATGGAAACCACGAGGCATTTATTTTTTCAGGATTATCTGATAAATTGAAAGTTCAAAAGAAAAGTGTGACGAGTGGGGCGGGGTCGAGAGCCGTGGGAACGGAGCGAGGCCGGTGGAGTGGCTGCCGTTTTATTTTCATTTTGTGTTTGTTTATTTTATTAAAGTTTTGTTAAAATGTTCGTCGGTTTCCGCCTCCTTCTTCCCGAACTACAAACTGTGTTACAAAAAGCATTTATTTAAAATAGAATTATAAATGTCACTTTTGATCAATTTAATGCTTCCTTGCTGAATAAATATATTAATTTCTTAAAACCAGTGTGTGCATGAGTTACCTGACATTGAGTCATTGAGTCGTTCTACCAACGTGTCAGATGCTTTCTTCACCACTAGAGGGCACTCTGGGTTTTCCACCGCCAGTGATCGCCACACAACCTCTAAATATTCTGCAACCACAGAAAAAAATTAAACAACACTCATTAGTACACAACAAAAATACACTTATGCATTTAGCAGACACACAGCGACTTAAAGCATTCGCCAAAGCCAACAACAATGCAGCAGTGAATGGGTGCCGTCAGGATGAGAGTCCAAACGGCTGATAAAAACATCACAATAATCCACACCACTCCAGTCCATCAGTTAACATCTGGAGAAGCCAAGATCTACATGTTTGTAAGAAACAAATCCATCATTAAGGTGTTTTTAAATTTAAACCGTCACTTTGGCCCAAAATACAAGTCCATAATCCATAATAATGCTTCATCCTGTGAAAAAGTCCATCTACTATTTTACACATTACTACTGTTTTTCACATTAAAATCATATTTGTTTAGAACTGTTTTTGCTTGTAAAGGGTACTTGATCTGTGCATATTTCTCTCCTGTCTCGACCAGACCACTTTGTCACTGTAGAAAGCATTAGTGCAACATTTTAAAGTTAAAAATGTCTAAATTATTTGTTTATTACAAACCAGCATATTTTCATTTCACAAGACATTAACTGATGGACTGGAGTGGTGTGGATTATTGTGATGTTTTTATCAGCTGTTTGGACTCTCATTCTGACGGCACCCATTCACTGCAGAGGATCCATTGCTGAGCAAGTGATTCAATGCTATATTTCTCCAAATCTGATGAAGAAACAAACTCATCTACATATTGGATAGCCTGAGGGTGAGCACATTTTCAGCAAATTTTCATTTTTGGGTGAACTATTCCTTTAAAGAATCATTCATGGCACACGTTTTAGGCTGAAGTTTAACGTTAGACATGGTCTAAAAGTAAAAGTAAAGTAAAGAAACCTGAAGATCCTGCATAGTTTCAGGCAACAGACTGGACAAACAGCACACGCTAAACAATGCCATGAGATGAGAAGCTATTGTTCTAGCGCTGCAGTGATCTAAGAGCCGCTCACAATGAAAAGCTCTGTGAAAGTGGTCAGCGTGACATCACTATCCTGAGGAGCGATGCTACAAGACATCACTGCAGGACAGACCACAGTCACGGAGTTTGACGTCTGCACCGACACACATGGAGTCATTCCCCGTCACATAACCACACAGACGGAGAGAGACGGCAAAACACATGTATCTCGTGTCTCCACTGCAGAGACAGTTGCTCATCGCCATAATTAACCCTCGATTTATTTTTAATTTTAATGTCTGTACAGGGGTGTTGTTTTAAATATGACCCAACAGACATAATATACACCCTCGGCAGACCGTGGTCACGAAGACTGGTGATTAATGTGTGTGTGTGTGTGTGTGTAGCTGTAGGTCAGAGAAAGGTCTTGTTTAAAAGCGGTTCGGATGTCATGTTGACATCCAGCTGTTCAGAAACATGGAGGAAAGAGACGGGGGGTTGAGGAACAGAGGAAGAGCAAACAAGACAAGAAAAGCAGACTGGAAACAAGAAATAAGAAACAACAGAGACAAGAAAAAAAACTACATTTATACTACTTAATGTTTTTGTAATATTTACATTATCATTCAAAAGTCTGGGGTCAGTAAGGTTTTTTAAATAAATTAATACTTTTATTCATCAAGGATGCATTAAATTGATAATAAAAGTCATTTATAATGTTACAAAAGATTTCAAACTAATGCTGTTTTTTAGAGCTGCCACTTCTTCTTATTCTAATGTGTTTCTTTGTTGTTGCAACAACCACAACTTTATGTAGGAAGATTGCGCTTTTTACATGCTTCTTTTTTTTCATATTTCATGTTTTTATATTGGTACTTTAAGTAAATATGATTTTTAATGTTCCTTTTGTGTTCATTTAGTAAAAAGCAGTAAGTTGTAACTAAGTTTAGATCATTTTTAACTAGTGATGATTTTGCATGAAATTGATCAAAAGTGACAGTAAAGACATTTATATTGTTACAAAAGATTTCTATTTCAAATAAATGCTGTTCTTTGGAACTTTCTATTCATCAAAGCATCCTAAAAAAATAAAATGCATCATGGTTTCCACAAAAATATTGGGCAGCCACAACTGTTTTCAACACTGATAATAATCAGAAATGTTTCTTGAGCAGCAGATCAGAATATTAGAATGATTTCTGAAGATCATGTGACACTGAAGACTGGAGTAATGATGCTGAAAATTCAGCTTTGATCACAGGAATAAATGAGATTTCATACATTTTAAAATACATTTAATATATTAATATAGAAAACAGTTATTTTAAATTCTAATGTTTCACAATATTACTGTAATAAATAAATGCAGCCTTAGTGAGCAGAAGAGACTTCTGTCAAAAACATTAAAAAATCTTATTGAACAATAGTGAAAATAATTTAATATTTCTGCCATTTTATAAACCAAGGCAGCTTGTTTTTCATGGTTAAAAGCCTAAAACAGCAGAATAGTCAAGATAACAAAAATGACAGTGTGTGTGATTCATTTTAATTGCAGAATTTGATGCATTTCTGAATAAAAAAAGAACATTTAATAAAAAGCAATACTGTAGAGTGGAAATTTAGAAGTTGATTTCTCAATTTTATCCATCAAGAATTGACTGAATGGAAAAAGCTTCTCTTAGATGACGGTTGGTTGGAAAAAACAGAAATGAAAAAAGTTTCAGAAACTGGAGCAAGATATAAAACTAACTTTTTTTACACTTATAGTGCAAAGAAAAATAATGAATCACTCAGGAGCATGTACTCAGAAAGTAACTCGAGTCAATTACGATGTCATGTTGACTTCAACCATGTTAAACGACATTTCTGATAAATCCTGATAAAGATGGTGCGTTCAAGTCATGTCGGATAGATCGTATTTACGAGTTGAACGCACATGAACGCCACCACAAAGTCGTTATTACGAGTGGGAAACTCGAAATTTTCTTTACAGTTTTTTACGATTGTTTACACACTAAAATAAAAATGTCCACACAATTTGCAAAATTCTACTCCAATGAGCAAAACACCTCCACAGATTTGCACAACATTACACACAATGTCTGCTTCACCCTTTTTGCAAAACATTACACACAGTGATTTGTAAAACTCTACACACATTTTCACACCTTAGACACAGATAAGGATTGTGCGGTTACTTCCTTGTCATTACAAAGCCCCGGATTGCCAATGACCACACTAATGAACGAATTGGATAATCACATCCACCAGGTGTGGAAGCACACATGTGCTAATTTGAAAACGCAGCACTCAGGTGTGCTATAAAAGGCAGCAGGTGAGTTCACCTGTCTTCAACAAAAATGGAAGGAGCTAGAAGAAGAAGAAGAAGAGTGAGAATGAGAGGGGGAGCTCAAAGAGGAGATGAAGGAGGTAGAGGAAGAGGAGAAGAAGGAGATAGAGGAAGAGGCCTAGGTAGAGGAAGAGGTAGAGAAGGACTTGAAGAGTTGATAGAACCCGAACAAAGAAGACGAGGACCTCAGCAGATCTCAGCAGAAATACAGCAGAAATACTGTTGCATCAGTAATTCGGACATTTCATCGAGAAAACAGGTAAGCTAACCACACAGTACACTGAAACTGAAGCTTGCTGTACTTATCATCAATATTGTTTACTGTGACATTTGACAGTAGGCTGCATGTGGCACCTGGGAAGATGACAGTGGCGTGAACGGGTGCGCTGGTCGCTACGGAGGCATGCACCAGGTGTGGGTACTTCAGACAGAACCAGGCTGCAAGGGATCCTGGGTAGGAGCCTCCAAACGCAACCCACTTGCTATTGGTCAGGCCCCGCGTCGCTGCGGTAACCGCGCGGAAGTGAGCGAGATCGGCCAATGCCTGACGACTGCTGTGGAAACACAGATTCTCAGTGCTCACGTCCCTGAGACGCAAAACAGAGCAATCAATAATCAATAATTGAACTAAGATAGATAGATAGATAGATAGATAGATATCCTTTATGTGAAAAGAACAGAAAGGCAGTGACTGGCTTGTAGTGCCATCTAGTGTTCTGTTAAGTGCTCTTTCACTATTTCTTTCTTTCACTCGCAGTATCTGTGCTCCAGTAACAAGCACAAGGTGCCCAGTTTCTGTGTGTAAAGCAGTCAGGTTCTATAGCACCGGTGTAGTGCCGAATTTTGTCCCCTGCCATATTATGCACCCCCTGCCAGATTATGCACCCCCAAGTATCGGTAGGTTTAGGAGTAGGTGTGGGGGAGGGGTTAGGATTAGGGGTGGGGTTGGTATTAGGCAATCAGGTGGCGACTTCAATGAGGGGGTGCATAATCTGGCAGGGGTGCAGAATTCGGCACAACACCGGGTCTATAGAAACTGTCATTCACAAAATATCTCTAAAGGAGAAACAGGTTGTTGAACCTTTAGTGTCATATGGATGGACTGTGAAAAGAAAAAGAAAAAAAACATATATATATATATATATATATATGAGTAAGTAATGACATTTTTTGACATTGCATTTGTACCATGGTAATACTAATATATATGTGAAAATTGAGTTTTGCCATCACACAAATTGGCATTTTAATACATATTAAGAAACATACATCATTTAACAACAAAACAGTTTTAAACTGTAATAATATATTACAATATTACTGTTTTTAAATTATTTTTGATCAAATAAATGCAGCCTTTGTGCATAAGTGAGCATTAGAGACTTTGTTCAAAAACTTAACAATAAATAAATAAATATAGTATATTGGAAATTGTGTATATTACATATGTACTGTACCTATATCAGGGTTATTTTAGCATTGAGATACTATACTAATTTTTGTTCATATTTTGAATTATCTTTATATTTTCTATTTTTTATGTTATTTATTTATTTTTGTTTAGTTTTTAGTAATTTTGTTGTGTGTTTTTTAGTTTGTGTTAATATATTGAATATTTTTATTATAATTATTTTCATTTTTATTTCATTTAAGTTTGCGTCTTATTGATTATGTAGTGTTTTGATCATTTTCCTCAGATTAAAAAAAATAAATAAACATGTCTATATTTATCTATATAGCTTTCATTCATTCACATTTTAGTTTTTGTTATTTTAGTAGCCTACATAAAGATAAACTAAATAAAATTGAAAAAAAAAAATATCTAGCTGAAATAAAATAAACGTAAGTTTTTTTTTTTTACATTTTATTTTATTTTGTTAAAGTTTATTTTATTTCAACAGGTTCAAGAGAGAGAGAGACAGAAATACCATGGTATTTTTTGAAGTACTCTGGAGTACCATTTAAATGTCATGGTGCACGCATATACCATCTGCAGCCAGCAGCAGGTTTTTGTGAGGTTATCCTGCAGTGGAGTACCTGTTTCCAGACTCGAGTGTCTGCCCCGCTGAAGTGATCGAGTCTCGGGATGAACCACAGCTCCTCGGCTCCTGACTCCAGCTGAGCTCCACATCTGTGCGATCATCTCCTGCAGCGAGCCGCACACGGAGCGCATAAAACTACACTAGCAGAATATTTCTGAAACCTATTACACCCTAAAGCCATTTTGAAGTGGAACTGATTCTGTCATGTGATCATGTGTTTATAATCATGTGATATCTCATCTCTTCCCTACTACGGTAAAGGCTGAGTTTATGAATATTAAGTAGGCCGTTATGTCCTTGGTCATGAATATTAATTTTTAAAGGCGGACGTTACGTTCTTGCCTTCCAATGACGAAGGCTTGTAACATAGATATGTACATATATACATATCTATGGCTTGCAATATGAATATTTAGTCAAAGCCTTCGTCATAGTAACCAACTACCCATTCACATACTTCAAAATAAAAGCGACCCGATTACAAAAAGTTTCTTTAACGTTAAAACTGTTATTTCCATGTTAAAGACATAAGGTCATTCAAAAAAAAAAAAATCTTTGCCCTATCCATCTGAATAAAAATTACTAAATACTGTGGACAAATTAACGGTTTGACGCTGACTACCGTAATTACTGTAATAGTGTGCTTCTTTAAGACAAAGTACAGACAAAGCTTACTACTAGTAATTTATAATTTTACAATAATATGTTTCTTTTTGTCATTCAAGGGTCAATGCCTCTCCACAAAGTGGAAAAGCTCGTGAACAATAAGCGAGTCCTAAAGGACGTGGAAAAGCTCAGTCACCATTACCAGACATCTTCGCTAGAGGCCTTTCACAGAGTGATCCAGAGTTTTGCCCCCAAGAATGTCGTTTTTTCTTTCATTGTTGTGCAGGTATTATATATTAGGACATGAAATATAGTATTTTTTAAATATATATATGCAAGATTTCCTGGAAGTGTGTAATGTTTTAACTTATGTCACTCTTGTACTGCAGGTTGTACCTTGCAGCAATGCACTACAATGAAAATGGAGACCGTAAGCAGGCAACGACGACTTCAGGACATCCTATGTACAAGGGTGTTTTTCCAAAGTCAAAGAAGGGTGAATGCACTGCACTTAAAACAGCCCCTTCATATGGTATGTTTTAACCTCTTATTTTTTTATTTTTTTTATTTAGTCATTTAGCAGACGCTTTTATCCAAAGCGACTTACAAATGAGGACAATAAAATCAGTCAAAACTAACGAAAGAGCACCAGTATATAAGTGCAAATGACAAGTCTCGGTTAGCCTACCACAGTGTAGCAAGGTGTGTATATATATATATATATATATATATATATATATATTATACACACACATATACATACACACACAAAGAAAAACAAGTGTTTTTTTAAATAAATAAAAAAGAAGATAAATAGATAAAAGATAGAATAGAAAGTGCTAGAGTTAGAGGTTCAAATAAAATATATTACCAATTTTTAATAACTAACGTTAACTAAGATTAATTACTGCTGTAACAAATGTATCGCTTATTGTTAGTTAATGCAAAGTTAACAAATGAAACTTTACTGTAAAGTGTTACCATTTTTTAATGTGTCTGTATAGTTTATATTCATTTTTATTTCAGTTTTAGTCATTTTAGTACATTAAGTTACATTAAATTAAAAAAAGAAATGCTTTTCTATATTATTTTATTCCAGTAAATGTTTATTTAAAGTAAAAAATATTATCATATTTCCATAAGAGTGTCACTAAATTAATATCAGATATATTTGAAGACCAAGGAGAGGGAGTGATCTTGGTGAAACATCCAAACATTTAGTATCTCTGAAAAGCCCTGAATGTGCTCTGTACAGGACATCCAGACTTAAAACTGTGGCATGTATAGTCTCAGAGAAATACACCAAAATATAATGTCCTCATATGAGGTCGCAGGGTCTCAGGAGGATAAAATGTTTTATTTTCACTTACAAATACACTTTACACATAGTGATGCATTTGATATGTTACTAAGACGTTGGTTGTCGATCGACAGTAATATACATAATAATATTTCCTTTCATACTCTATATTTACAGACTATGTAGCTGACTTGATGAAGCTAGTCTTTGAAGAGGTGTTTGCAGACCCCGCACCATTTGTAGAGGAGCTAAAACAAATCCCCAGTTCTACATTCCTGTCCTCCCAGCTTGAAAGACCTTCAAAGGAGAAAGTTGTTGGCCGCCACATCTCACGCTTCAGTCAAGGGGCTGTCGAAAGCCTACAAACTGTCCATCCGGATCAGGGAACTTAAATCCGAAGCACAACACAGGATCGGAGAACAGCTCTGACATTCTGTCCTAAATGGCCCCAGCACCAGCTTACAAAGCTTCAATAGGCGAGATATCAAACGTTGAGAAAACCTAAAAGTTTAAGGCAACCAGCTTCAGGACATTTTTTGAGTTTTCTCAGCTTCTTGTTTTCAGTTTATACAACAAAAAGTTGAGAAAACTCAAAAATCTCCTACAAAAACAAGTTTAGAAAACGCAAAAATCTCCTGAAGCTGGTTGCTTTAAACTTTTACGTTTTCTCAACTTTTGATTTTTTACAGTGTACCGTGACCCGTATTTACTTTATAAATGTTGTCTGTTTAATCCTGAAGTTTAACATTCATTCTTAAAAACAACATCACATCATCTTACGTATTTGAATGTCCCAAATTTTGGTAATAGTGTTGCAAAAAATAAAAACATCCTATAAAATAAATAGAAAATACGAAGCACCTCATTTCACTGAATATTTGTGCAGGGGCGGACTTAGGCAAAGGTAGGCGACCACCTTGGGCCCCCAAAAGCCAAGGGCCCCCTAAAATGCTTTTTGCTTTTCGTGAATTCGGGTAATCTGGGACAT
This sequence comes from Sinocyclocheilus anshuiensis, assembly GCF_001515605.1. Lineage (NCBI taxonomy): Eukaryota > Metazoa > Chordata > Actinopteri > Cypriniformes > Cyprinidae > Sinocyclocheilus > Sinocyclocheilus anshuiensis. The sequence goes on from NW_015554124.1 coordinate 569,174, forward strand.
TTTTTGCAATTTTGACTTCTGCGATTTATTTCAATATCTATCTAACACATTAGATCAACACATTAGACTTTTCTGAAATCCCTAAGATGTTTTCTAACCACACCAGAAGAAAGAATGTTGATATTATACCCAGAGGAGACATGCCACACCTATTAGTGTTTTTTGTGCCAAAAAAAATAAATCTGCCTGAATTTGATAATCTGGGACAGGTCACTTTGTAATCTGGGACATATGTATTAGGCCTAAAAAAAGCCTGTATTCACCATACTTTATGCATGCCTAACACAATAATCACCAATCTTTAAAAAGCATTATGAAAAAAATGACAAGTATAGAAATCTCAATAAGGAAATGTATATTTCAATATCAGGAAAAATAATTTCTTCCTGTACACACGGGATGAACAATCTACTGTGTTAATTCATTTTAATTCATTTAAAACTATTACAATTGTTTAACATTTGTTTAACATTGTATTAACATTTTAAAGAATCAACTAAAATTTAAGCAACAGCAAGCAACAATTTGATTAATGGATTATTCAGTCAGTTATTCAAGTTCTCCATTCTATTAAAATTGGGGCTACTCGGGGAACAAACACTCCGTGTGTGTGTGTGTGTGTGTGTGTGTGTGTGTGTAGGGTGTGCGTTTGTCTGTGTACAGAACATTGTCAGCTGGCCTGGGCACAGATCCCCCTCCTGCTCAGTGATTTGAACCGTTGTATACTAAACTAACTGGGAATTTGGGAAATGAAATTAACAGTTTACTTCATCCTGATACCTTTGCTTGCTACTGGAATACGTTTCCCAGATTCCATCTCTGTAGCATCTCTCTAGCTAGCTGGTTTAGCTAGCTGCTAGCTACTGTGAACTTATGCTAATGTTATAACCTCCAGTAGTCCACATTAACACCCATTTCTCATTATAGCATATATTATCCCTTGTCATTAGACTTATAAAGTCCCTAAATACATATTTCCTCCATTTGAAGACTGTCCCAGATTACCCAAAGCATGCTGTCCCACATTCTCAATCATATTTGATAATGTGGGACAACAAAAAAATGTTTGAAAGAAAAAAAACTAAAACACATTTTCAACACTTTTACGGTGTTTATTACCACGACAACCAGTGGCATACCATGAGCGCTCAGACTGGCCTGAGATTTGCCCCGCAAACATTTCAGCAGTTATTATAGGCCTTTGTGTCCGGTATTTTTGTCAACTGAACCAGTCATGCCATTAATTATGAATTTATCAGTATTTTGCATGCCAAAGTCCATTTCTGCATAGAAATATTACGCCAAATAGAAGCAGTAAATCGTGCTATACGCACTTTCATGAGATCGGGTTAGTCTACAACAATTAATTTGTTGGCTATTTTACAAATCGCAAATTATAATCAGGCCTTCCATCAATTATGGTGATGAAAAAAATGACTCGCCATCTCCTAATTGGATGTGCCTTTAGAGAGAAATAAAGCTTTCTATATATTTTCATCATGTCTGAGTTTAGGTTCATCACTGTGAAGCGCTCCTGCTCAAGACCGAGTCGGCAGAAAGCGTTTGTTTGTTTTCTTTATTTTATAAAAGCACAACGTTTTGTTGATATTGTGAGTGCACACAAATAAAACTAGACCCTTTACAGTTTAGAATGATGTATTACTCTTACCTTTATGAGCAAAAATGACTGCGTATTAAGTTGTTTCCACTGTTAGAAAAAAATGCAAGTGATAAACATTTAAACTAACATTGTGATATGCTTGAACTGTTTTATATATAAACTTTATTTTAGGCAAGTCATGAGGATTTGAGAAGGCTAAATTGATCAAACATAGGCAATAGGCTATGATCAATTCACTGTCTGCCGCTAGCCGTTACTTAAAAAAAAAAACGTACATTTAACGAACAAAAAATACTCCAAACGTTTTTCTAAATTTACTTTTTTTTTTTAAACGAAACTAAATATAAACACTTTTCCACTACATACAAAACTGAACTATTTTAATAGCTGAAACAGTAGTATAAGCTTTTTTTGGGAAAAGGGGAAAAAAGACGGGCTAGGGCCTATATTTGAGACCCGTGCAGGGCTTTAATCCACTTCATCTAACGCTGTTTTGTTCTCATCTGTGAGCATGCTCTTGATATATGTATTTTAGGTGTGTAAATGTGTAATTGCCTTTTCATTATTTTTTCAGATTTATTTAAATTTGTGGTTAAAACAACTAAATATAAATGTATTTTAAAGTTTAGAATTAGACATCCGTTGCACACAGGCTTACGCAGGTAACTCATCAGTGGACTTTCCTCGTCAATATTGGCTATATTTTTTCACACTTTTCTCATTCTATATTTCTGACGTTCCAAAAGTGCCTCCTACTGGCAGAGAATGAATGTTCATTTTCAATTGTCCAGTCTGTAGTTTTTGTTCAGATCAATGCGAAAATCCACCCACATAACCCACATAACCATTAATATAATAATTTATACTTCATCCCTGGTTTAAACGCTCAATTGTGAGGTTTATCATGTTTATCATTATTTTATTTTTGTGTTTTATGTTAAATCAGTGTCACACAAGTTGAAAACTTCAATCTAGTCCAAACTATCTATTGAACACAGGATTTGACTTGTCAGACTTAAACATGTACATGCAAGATGATGCACACAACCGCGGCTGCATGGCCATCACCTGAACCGATTCCAGCATTGTGCTTGTGAGATTTGCATCTGCAAGCACATATTTCCTCTAAAAAAATTTACAATTTAGTTCTGTCTAGACAGGTGATGCCTAAAATGCAAATATATGCATTACGCACAAAAATGACACATCAGCAGTCACTAAAGGATAAGATGACATTATTCAGACCCTCAAAGTCATTAGGTGTCACCAGGTCAGCGTGTGTCGTAAGCCTCCCATGCAAGTGTCTCGTGCCGTCTCATTTAGTGATCTCACTGTCAAATATAAAATGCCTAAAATAGACTGCACAACTATTGCCCTTGAAAGAGAAGGTGAACAGCGCTGTTACTTCCTACCAGTGTTGTTTAAAAGATTTATTTGATCTTCACTATAGTATACTTGTCCAAAAAAGGAAAACAAACGGAGGGAAAACACACGGAGGTTACTGTCTTTGGTCGGTTCTTCTGTCACAATCTGTGATGGAGATGAGGAATAAACGAAACAGTCTTTAATCCAAGAAACACATGGTACATCCAACACTGGGAACAGCAGGAAACACATGAACATAACAAGTAGAACCGACAAAGACGGGCTGCACAGACTAAGACTTAAATACAGGGGATGATTGGGGAAACAGGTGTATGGGATGACTAATCAAACTAACTAACAAAACGAGGACAGGAACATGACCAAATAAGGGAACAGAAACAGGGGCAAAACATGACACAGA
>NW_015554124.1:573148-575079 GCF_001515605.1 Sinocyclocheilus anshuiensis
CTAACGCTGTTTTGTTCTCATCTGTGAGCATGCTCTTGATATATGTATTTTAGGTGTGTAAATGTGTAATTGCCTTTTCATTATTTTTTCAGATTTATTTAAATTTGTGGTTAAAACAACTAAATATAAATGTATTTTAAAGTTTAGAATTAGACATCCGTTGCACACAGGCTTACGCAGGTAACTCATCAGTGGACTTTCCTCGTCAATATTGGCTATATTTTTTCACACTTTTCTCATTCTATATTTCTGATGTTCCAAAAGCGCCTCCTACTGGCAGAGAATGAATGTTAATTTTCAATAATTCAGTCTATAATTTTTGTTCAGATCAATGCGAAAATCCACCCACATAACCCCGTTTTAAATTAATATAATAATTTATACTTCTGGCTCACCCCTGGTTTAAACACTCAATTGTGAGGTTTATCATTTTATAATTTAATTTGTTTTTGTGAAAACCTGTATCTCCAGTCTGTAGTTTTTGTTCAGATCAATGCGAAAATCCACCCACATAACCCCGTTTTAAATTAATATAATAATTTATACTTCATCCCTGGTTTAAACGCTCAATTGTGAGGTTTATCATTTTATAATTTATTTTATTTTTGTGTTTTATGTTAAATCAGTGTCACACAAGTTGAAAACTTCAATCTAGTCCAAACTATCTATTGAACACAGGATTTGACTTGTCAGACTTAAACATGTACATGCAAGATGATGCACACAACCGCGGCTGCATGGCCATCACCTGAACCGATTCCAGCATTGTGCTTGTGAGATTTGCATCTGCAAGCACATATTTCCTCTAAAAAAATTTACAATTTAGTTCTGTCTAGACAGGTGATGCCTAAAATGCAAATATATGCATTACGCACAAAAATGACACATCAGCAGTCACTAAAGGATAAGATGACATTATTCAGACCCTCAAAGTCATTAGGTGTCACCAGGTCAGCGTGTGTCGTAAGCCTCCCATGCAAGTGTCTCGTGCCGTCTCATTTAGTGATCTCACTGTCAAATATAAAATGCCTAAAATAGACTGCACAACTATTGCCCTTGAAAGAGAAGGTGAACAGCGCTGTTACTTCCTACCAGTGTTGTTTAAAAGATTTATTTGATCTTCACTATAGTATACTTGTCCAAAAAAGGAAAACAAACGGAGGGAAAACACACGGAGGTTACTGTCTTTGGTCGGTTCTTCTGTCACAATCTGTGATGGAGATGAGGAATAAACGAAACAGTCTTTAATCCAAGAAACACATGGTACATCCAACACTGGGAACAGCAGGAAACACATGAACATAACAAGTAGAACCGACAAAGACGGGCTGCACAGACTAAGACTTAAATACAGGGGATGATTGGGGAAACAGGTGTATGGGATGACTAATCAAACTAACTAACAAAACGAGGACAGGAACATGACCAAATAAGGGAACAGAAACAGGGGCAAAACATGACACAGATAGTCCATGATCCTGACACTTGGTATCCGTTAAAAGCCTAGTCGCTGAATTCTGAACAAGCTGCAGGCTGGAGAGAGAGGCCTGACTCACACCCAGATACAATGCATTACAATAATCCAAACGAGATGACACAAAAGCATGCACAACTTTCTCCAAGCTCCAAGTCCTAAGGATAGACTTCAACTTAGATATAGATCTAAGATGGAAAAAAATATTTTTAACAACGGCCAACGGCTGACGATCAAATTTGAACTCTGAGTCAAAAATGACACCAAGGTTTTTCACTCTAGAAAGATTTTTCCCAGGAAGTAACCCCAGGCAGTCAGTGACATCATCCACACATCCCTTTTTACCAAATAAAATAAACTCAGACTTATTCTCATTCAGTTGGAGAAAATTATTAGCCAACCAACACTTAACCTCAGCCAAACATTCATACAGAGATTGAATGGATAAAATGATCCT
>NW_015554124.1:576287-579335 GCF_001515605.1 Sinocyclocheilus anshuiensis
CAGCTTTTTTAAGAAGGGGCTGGATAACTGCATGTTTAAAACTAGGTGGAACAACACCAAATGTCAAGCTACTATTCATAATAGTTAAAATGCATGTACCAATAGAATTAACCACCTCTTTAAATAAAAGAGAAGGAATCACATCACAGGGAGACCTAGTGGGCTTCATGTGCACAATTATTTCTTTGAGCTGTGGAAGAGAGACAGGCTTAAAACAAGTCAATTGATTTGGAAGGACAGAGTGTACAATAAAATCATTAGTAACAGATTAAATCTGGGATCTAATTCCAGCAGTCTTATCAATTAATTTTTTTTACAACTTTTCACATGTGTCAACAGAAGGAGAGAGAAATGGCATAACAACAGGATGGAGTACAGTGTTTATAGTAGAAAAAAGCACTCTAGAATTATGGCAGTTCTTCGAGATAATAGAAATATTTTTAACAACGGCATTAATTTGACGATCAAATTTGAACTCTGAGTCAAAAATGACACCAAGGTTTTTCACTCTAGAAAGATTTTTCCCAGGAAGTAACCCCAGGCAGTCAGTGACATCATCCACACATCCCTTTTTACCAAATAAAATAAACTCAGACTTATTCTCATTCAGTTGGAGAAAATTACTAGCTAACCAACACTTAACCTCAGTCAAACATTCATACAGAGATTGAATGAATAAATGATCCTTGCGTTTCAATGTAAATAAAGTTGTGAGTCATCAGCATACAAATGATAATGAATGCCGTGTTTTTCAAAAATTGATCCTAGAGGGATAGTTGAACTGATTGACCAACTGTTCAGGTCCGAGGGAGACTCAATCAAGCTAATTAAAGGAGAAACTCCAAAGGCTGCTGAAAATTTACTAGCTGTACAAGGAGTAAGAGTACGAGAAGCAATAAAAGAAGAAACATTCATAATCTGAGTACTACATGGGAAAGTAGGGCTAAAAAAGACAGTCTTGTGGTCAGAAAAAACAGTGTCTGCAATTTTCAACCCACTAACTGAAAACCCCAAAGATAATACAAGGTCAAGAGTATGACCACGCTCATGTGTTGGACCAGAAACACACTGTAAAAGATCAAATGACTCTAATAAATGTAAAAACTCACTAACCAGGGGCTTTGAAGGGCAACAAACATGTATTTTGAAATCCCCCAAAATGAAAATATTGTCAAAAGAAGGGACAATAACAGATAAAAATTCAGAAAACTCCTGAATAAAATCCCCTTGAATGTTTGGGGGTCTATAAATCAAAACGCATAACACAGATTCAACATAATTATCTGAGTTTCAAACGTACAATGAGACTCAGAAGGTAATTTTGAACATTTGAACCTGTCTTTAAAAATAACAGCAAGACCACCACCACGGCCAACAGACCTGGGTGTACTAAAAAAACTACAACCAGGAGGAGAAAGTTCAGAGAGAGGAGTCGTTTCACCGACGTTGAGCCAAGTCTCAGTTACAAATAAGAAGTCTAATTCATGAGAGAGAAAAAGATGATTCAAAATAAAAGACTTATTTGCAAGGGATCTTGCATTAATCAACGCCATTGTCACTGGAATGGAGTCAGGAAAAACATAGAAAGTGTGTGGTAAATATGAACATACAGTATGTGTTCATGACAAATAGAATAGGAAGAGAAATTAAAGTTAGGTTACATTTTATTTTAAGGTGTCCTTGTTACAGTGTAATTATAATTAACTACATGTACTTACTATATGGTTAGCATTAGGATTAGGGTTTGGCTTAGGTTTACTTGCATGTAATTATGCATAATTAAGTGTTACATGTAACTTGTAACAAGGACACTGTAATATAAAGTGTTAGTTCATAGGTAACTAATTTGTCGGCTTGTACTTATTCATTTAAATATCATTGCAGATGCCATTATTACACTTAATATCATCAAAATACTTTCTCGTCTGATCTCTCAGAAATATTTCAATCACCACCACTGAACAACAACTTGAATGACAATACATCATATAAGGCTAACAAAACAAAGACAACAATACATAAACTATACAATAAAAAAAAACCCTCTCTCATTGAGCAATCTAATTAAATCTGTACTAAACCCTACTGTGGTGTTTGACTGTGACTCACACCCACGTCTCTGTACGGCTCACTTCTCTACAAACAGTGCTGCATTTCTTCTCATGTTACTGTTGCCTAAGGGTGAATTGCTTTTTCTTCCTCATTTGCAAGTCGTTTTGTATAAACACGTCTTTGTTACCTGATTACAACAGTTTTTATTTTTTATTTTTTTAATTAAACTACATGTATAGTATGTGTTTTTGATACTGCATCAAAAATTCAACCTAAATTCATCTGGGGGGGGAAAAAAAAGCTAAATCAATTTTAATCACCATTAAATGTTCTGGCCATGCCATAATCTTATATATGTTATTATATATTTTGCACAAAAATAAAACGTTTTTTTTGTAGTGTATTATTCCCTAATGCGATAAACAAACCACTCTTCAAATCTTTGAGATCAGTAAAAAAAATTTTAAAGAAATGAATACTTCTATTTCTTAAGGATGCATTAATTTGATCAAAGGTGACATTTATAGTATAATTATAAAATAAAAAGATTTCTACTTCAAATAAATTCTGTACTTTTCTTTTGAACTTTCTATTCATCAAAGAACTCTAAAAAATAAAATGTATTACATTTTCCACAAAAATATGCAGCAACACAACTGGTTTCAACATTTATAATAATCAGAAATGTTTCTTGAGCAGCAGATCAGAATATTAGAATGATTTCTGAAGGATCATGTGACACTGAAGACTGGAGTAATAATGCTGAAAATTCAGCTTTGATCACAGAAATAAATTACATTTTAAAATATATTCACATAGAAAACAGTTATATTAAATTGTAAAACGATTTCACAAATTATTCCTGTTTTTTATTTCAAAATAAATACAGCCTTGATGAGCAAAAAAAAAAACATTCAAAAATAGTAATTATTCCAAACGTTTGAACTTCAGTTTATTGTGTATATATATATATATATATATATATATATATATATA
>NW_015554124.1:580206-589412 GCF_001515605.1 Sinocyclocheilus anshuiensis
TATAAGTCATTATAATCAGTAATTATGTCCCCACTGGATGCAACAAATGCCTCGTTTGTAATGGGTTTTAATGTTTTTGTCTCGTAGCTCCGGCCGGGACACGGCATCAACAGTATGTGAGGGGCGTAACATTTCTTTAACAGTAATTTACTTTCAAATGCCCCAATTGCTGAAGGGTCTGCACAACTTTTTAGTACAATTTCAAGTTGCACGGTTCAAAATACCTGTAGTAGCATACCTGTTTACATTTAATTAAGGTGGACTAGACTAGACTTTAATACAAATAGTTGAGTTTGCCAGGTGCATACAACATTTATGACAGGTTTTCATGAAAGTGTTGGTCAGTTTGTCTGCTTGACAATCCCATTTTGCACTGCAACAATAAAACTGAAGTGAGATAAACAAACTGAGAAATGTTTCTTTTTAGTTAAAACAGATGTTGTCAAAGTTTTCCTTTGGGGACATAATTTGAAGTTGGAAAAAGGTAATAAATTGCAATACATCGCAGAATATCGCAATATATTTAAAATCGCAATAATATTGTATCGTGACAATATCGTATCGTGAGGCATCTGGTGATTCCCACCCCTACTTTATAATGAATCCTGTATCGTACAGGAAGCCAGTGTAATTTAATAAGCACAGGAGTAATATGCACTCTCTTCTTGGTACCCGTTAAAAGCCTAGCCGCTGAACAAGCTGCAGGCGGGAGAGAGAGGCCTGACTCACACCCAGATACAATGCATTACAATAATCCAAACGAGATGACACAAAAGCATGCACAACTTTCTCCAAGTCCTCAAAAGAAAGGATAGACTTCAACTTCAACAAAAACTATTTTTAACAACAGCATTAATTTGACGATCAAATTTGAGCTCTGAGTCAAAAATTTCATTCTAGAACGATTTTTCCCAGGAAGTAACCCCAGGCAGTCAGTGACATCATCCACACATCCCTTTTTACCAAATAAAATAAACTCAGACGTATTCTCATTCAGTTGGAGAAAATTATTAGCCAGCCAACACTTAACCTCAGCCAAACATTCATACAGAGATTGAATGGATAAATGATCCTTGCGTTTCAATGGTAAATAAAGTTGTGAGTCATCAGCATACAAATGATAATGAATGCCGTGTTTTTCAAAAATTGATCCTAGAGGGAGCATATAATGGGAAAAAGAAACCGGTCCCAGGATTGAACCCTGAGGAACCCCACACATGAGAGGGGCAACAGATGAAGAGTAATTCCCTAGACTGACTGAAAAAGTCCTATCTTTTAAATATGAAGAAAACCATTCTAAGGCTAAACCCTGAATGCCAACATGGTCTCTAAGGCGATCAATGAGAATCTTATGGTCAACTGTGTCAAATGCTGCGGTAAGATCTAAAAGTAACAGAACAACACAACTTCCAGAATCAGCACCACGTAGAATATCATTAGTAACCCTCAAAAGAGCTGATTCTGTACTATGGCCAGCTCTAAACCCTGACTGAAATCTATACAAAAAGTTGTTCTTCACCAAAAAATCATTAAGCTGTGCATACACAATCTTCTCCAGCATCTTTGAAATAAAAGGCAATTTTGAAATGGGATGAAAATTATTCATATCAGAGGAGTCTAAACCAGCTTTTTAAAGAAGGGGCTGGATAACTGCATGTTTAAAACTAGGTGGAACAACACCAAATGTCAAGCTACTATTCATAATAGTTAAAATGCATTTACCAATAGAATTAACCACCTCTTTAAATAAAAGAGAAGGAATCACATCACAGGGAGACCTAGTGGGCTTCATGTGCGCAATTATTTCTTTGAGCTGTGGAAGAGAGACAGGCATAAAACAAGTCTCTCTTCCATGGAAGGACAGAGTGTACAATAAAATCATTAGTAACAGATGAAATCTGGGATCTAATTCCAGCAGTCTTATCAATTCATTTTTTTTACAACTTTTCACATGTGTCAACAGAAGGAGAGAGAAATGGCATAACAACAGGATGGAGTACAGTGTTTATAGTAGAAAAAAGCACTCTAGAATTATGGCAGTTCCTCGAGATAATATCAGAAAAATAATTAGATCTAGCTAATTTAACAGCTCTTTGTTATTCACTCAAACAACTCTTCAAAATCTCATAAGAAACCTGTAGTTTATCTTTAAGCAATTTACGTTCGGCCCTTCTGCACTCTTGCCTGAGAACACGGGTATTACTGTTCAACCAGGGCTGTGTCTTGACCTTTTTATTCCTAATTTCCAAAGGAGCCACAAGATCTAAAATATCTGAACATGTAGAGTTGAACTGATTGACCAACTGTTCAGGTCCAATACAAGTAGAGGGAGACTCAATCAAGCTAATTAAAGGAGAAACTCCAAAGGCTGCTGAAAATTTACTAGCTGTACAAGGAGTAAGAGTACGAGAAGCAATAAAAGAAGAAACATTCATAATCTGAGTACTACATGGGAAAGTAGGGCTAAAAAAGACAGTCTTGTGGTCAGAAAAAACAGTGTCTGCAATTTTCAACCCACTAACTGAAAACCCCAAAGATAATACAAGGTCAAGAGTATGACCACGCTCATGTGTTGGACCAGAAACACACTGTAAAAGATCAAATGACTCTAATAAATGTAAAAACTCACTAACCAGGGGCTTTGAAGGGCAACAAACATGTATTTTGAAATCCCCCAAAATGAAAATATTGTCAAAAGAAGGGACAATAACAGATAAAAATTCAGAAAACTCCTGAATAAAATCCCCTTGAATGTTTGGGGGTCTATAAATCAAAACGCATAACACAGATTCAACATAATTATCTGAGTTTCAAACGTACAATGAGACTCAGAAGGTAATTTTGAACATTTGAACCTGTCTTTAAAAATAACAGCAAGACCACCACCCCGGCCAACAGACCTGGGTGTACTAAAAAAACTACAACCAGGAGGAGAAAGTTCAGAGAGAGAACCGACGTTGAGCCAAGTCTCAGTTACAAATAAGAAGTCTAATTCATGAGAGAGAAAAAGATGATTCAAAATAAAAGACTTATTTGCAAGGGATCTTGCATTAATCAACGCCATTGTCACTGGAATGGAGTCAGGAAAAACATAGAAAGTGTGTGGTAAATATGAACATACAGTATGTGTTCATGACAAATAGAATAGGAAGAGAAATTAAAGTTAGGTTACATTTTATTTTAAGGTGTCCTTGTTACAGTGTAATTATAATTAACTACATGTACTTACTATATGGTTAGCATTAGGATTAGGGTTTGGCTTAGGTTTACTTGCATGTAATTATGCATAATTAAGTGTTACATGTAACTTGTAACAAGGACACTGTAATATAAAGTGTTAGTTCATAGGTAACTAATTTGTCGGCTTGTACTTATTCATTTAAATATCATTGCAGATGCCATTATTACACTTAATATCATCAAAATACTTTCTCGTCTGATCTCTCAGAAATATTTCAATCACCACCACTGAACAACAACTTGAATGACAATACATCATATAAGGCTAACAAAACAAAGACAACAATACATAAACTATACAATAAAAAAAAACCCTCTCTCATTGAGCAATCTAATTAAATCTGTACTAAACCCTACTGTGGTGTTTGACTGTGACTCACACCCACGTCTCTGTACGGCTCACTTCTCTACAAACAGTGCTGCATTTCTTCTCATGTTACTGTTGCCTAAGGGTGAATTGCTTTTTCTTCCTCATTTGCAAGTCGTTTTGTATAAACACGTCTTTGTTACCTGATTACAACAGTTTTTATTTTTTATTTTTTTAATTAAACTACATGTATAGTATGTGTTTTTGATACTGCATCAAAAATTCAACCTAAATTCATCTGGGGGGGGAAAAAAAAGCTAAATCAATTTTAATCACCATTAAATGTTCTGGCCATGCCATAATCTTATATATGTTATTATATATTTTGCACAAAAATAAAACGTTTTTTTTGTAGTGTATTATTCCCTAATGCGATAAACAAACCACTCTTCAAATCTTTGAGATCAGTAAAAAAAATTTTAAAGAAATGAATACTTCTATTTCTTAAGGATGCATTAATTTGATCAAAGGTGACATTTATAGTATAATTATAAAATAAAAAGATTTCTACTTCAAATAAATTCTGTACTTTTCTTTTGAACTTTCTATTCATCAAAGAACTCTAAAAAATAAAATGTATTACATTTTCCACAAAAATATGCAGCAACACAACTGGTTTCAACATTTATAATAATCAGAAATGTTTCTTGAGCAGCAGATCAGAATATTAGAATGATTTCTGAAGGATCATGTGACACTGAAGACTGGAGTAATAATGCTGAAAATTCAGCTTTGATCACAGAAATAAATTACATTTTAAAATATATTCACATAGAAAACAGTTATATTAAATTGTAAAACGATTTCACAAATTATTCCTGTTTTTTATTTCAAAATAAATACAGCCTTGATGAGCAAAAAAAAAAACATTCAAAAATAGTAATTATTCCAAACGTTTGAACTTCAGTTTATTGTGTATATATATATATATATATATATATATATATATATACATATTGATCACAACAGCTACTCCAAATTCATTCTTTCTTTCTTTTTTTTATCACTGCATGGGTCAGGATATTGTGTTTTGTAGTTTAAGGCATCCAAGACAGACAGAGCAAGCTGACATGCACATTACAGTTAAGTTATCTCAGTAATAGATCAGAAATTAAATCCAAAGAGTATAAGAGCCAAACCTGCAAACCTTCCGCATCTCTTTAATGCGTGTATTCTCTATCAGTGCTTTTGCGCTTCATCGTGGCAATTGTTTACATCTATTGTTGCAAAACGTCAACGCAAAGCTCTTTTTGCAAGATTGGCTGATAGTGATATGTGCTCCACTGTGGTAAAGGTTGTCGTTTATGATGACAGATGTTTTCGTTTTGACCGTGTTAGTTAGCGCACAGGTGGAGAGAGGAGCTGTTTAAAGGTAAGTTAAGGAAAGACCTGCTTTCCTGAAGTTTACGCCCACTTTACCACAGACCAATATTCGATTCGTTGACGTTTTTGACAGTAGGGATAAACATAATTGTCTGTGTGTGCATTCAGATACACTCGTTCCCAAACACATTGACAGATTCAGAAGGATCCGAAGTCGCACTCCAGTATGTCCGAAACGAAGAAACAGCCGAGCATAGACTCGTCCGGTTCGAACCCCTGGGAGAGTCTGGGCAGCCCGACGCTGCTGTGGTCTCCCACCTCCGGGCTTCCTCTGCAGGACGGGCTTTACACGGACACCAAGTTCCCGGAGCAGGACATGCTGATTCAGAAAGACTTGGTTTGGAAACGACCAAAGGTGAGCCAAAGTTGACAGCCCAGCACACACACTTCCCGAGAGCCATACGATAACAGATCTGTACCTGAACTGTTCTTTCCCAGGCAACAAATGTAAGCTATAATAAAAACGATGTGGGAACGTTGTTTTGAAATGTTTCAACATTGAAATGTACAGTTTTCTGGCCATGATTATAACGTTATGCCCAGTGTTGGGGAAAGTTACTTTTAAAAGTAATGCATTACAATATTGCGTTACTCCATAAAAAAGTAACTAATTACGTTACTTAGTTACTTTTTATGGAAAGTAATGCGTTACGTTACTTTTGCGTTACTTTTAAAATCTGGACAGGGCTTGCTTGTTTGTTTTTAAAATAAAAAAGTTATATTTTTGGCAAATATCAAAGCCCTTTCACAGCAAAAGTGAAATGAATAAGCCTCAGGCTGAAGGGAAAGCAAATTTACGTCCGTACAGTAGAATGCAGAAGAAGAAATTTCAACACACTTCAGCAATAAAAAAAGACACACAAATGTTCATATTCTGAGTTGCATTATTTTTATTAATTTTGAGGAATACTGAATCTGTGTTTTTTTTGTGTGAGATGAATTAATGCATATTCATATTTATTTTAGAACTTCAGTAACATCTTCTGATTTCTCTCAACATGGGAACAAGAGAGCTGTCAATCAATAAATTGGGAAAAAAAAAAAAGTAACTTGCGTTACTTATTTGAAAAAGTAACTCGGATATACTCTTGTAAATTAAAAAGTAATGCGTTACTTTACTAGTTACTTGAAAAAAGTAATCTAATTACGTAACTTGCGTTACTTGTAATGAGTTACTCCCAACACTGGTTATGCCAAGGTTACAAAAACGTTTCTTACAAGTTTCTAGCACGTTTGTAGGCGAACGTTAGTGGAATGTTTATTTTTAATATTCTAAGAACATACCCCGTTTTCTTTTCGTGCTTAGAATGTTATTTAAAGAATGTTAAAAATTCATTTCTTAGAATGTTCATCAAGAACAAATAACATAAGGACGTTGAAAATGTTGTTCTGAGAACGTATATCAAACAGGCCTATTAAAAAGTTATTAGCCTGTTACATAAACAATACTTTAAGAACGTTTTGTCGTAACATTTCTGTATAACTTATTAAAAACATTAATAGTGAAATATGTGGGAACGTTCTCTGTTAGCTGGGCTGATAGCTGTTTGGGGGTGTGGCCAATACTATTGTATTTGAATATAATGCTTTGTTGTATTTTAAAGTTATGCACTAATAAAAAAGTATTTCGCCACTTATAATCACGCCTAAACTGTTTCAATGCCATTGCAATGCAAACTAAATATCAAAGCACGTGCTGTTTACATACACACGCTGCCCAAAGGAGGAAACCGTTTAGAAATGGAATGTTTGAAATGATGTAGTCTTTCTATTGCAGTTTACACTGTTGGTTCCTTCAGAAAAGACTGTTCTTCAGAACTATTCATAGTTCTTAAGTCAGAATAGATGCTTTAAATCAGTGAGTATAAAATATAAAGTTGTTGTGTTTTTTTTTAAATGATTACCTATTATTCTTATTCCTAAATATCCATTGACCCTAAAGTGACCTTTTGTACTTTCTCCTCTCTTTTCCAGGAGATATGTCCGTTTCCTCAGTTTATTGCAGATGGAGCCACACGTATCGACATCTGCCAGGGAATTCTGCGTGAGAATTTAATTCTGAACCATTTAAACAATAAGAATCCACACTGAGAACAATACAGGGGCTGCAGGCTTTTGCAGGTTCTCGTATAACACACTGTTTGTGCTTCATAAAAGCAGTACTGGCATCAAATGGCTTTAGTGTTTGCTGTAAAGCAGTGGTTCTCATCTGTGGATGATCACACAAATAATACAGTGCAACACTTCAGAGGTAGTGAATGCAATCAAACTCAATAGAATTTTGGTGCACATTGATCTGTCACTTGGTAGAAGCTCATCAAATTAGACAAATGCAAAAATGGGCAGGTTGCATGATACCCTTATCCTCAAAATCATGAATAAAACGAACCCACAATCTGTTAAAAATGACCAAAAAAACTCTCTTATGCTCACCAAAACTGGATATATTTGTTAAAAATACAGTAAAAATTTGTGAAAATGGTTATATTATATTTGTTTTCTATTTGAATGCATTTTAAAATGTCATTTATTCCAGTGATCATAGCTGAATTTTCAGCATCCTGACTCTTCGGTGTCTTCAGTATCGCGTGATCCTTCAGAAATCAGTCCAATATGCTGGTTTGCTTCTCAAAAAAGCATTTCTGATTATTATCAATTTTGAAAACAGTTTTTGCTGCCTTACATTTTGTGGGAACTGTGATACAATACCATACAAAAGTTTGGGGTAAGATTTAAAAAAAGAATGAAAGAAATACTTCTATTCAGCAAGGATGCATTAAATTTACCAAAAGCGACAGTAAAAAAAAAAAAAAAAAAAAAAAAAAAAGCCCTTTTAAACAATTTACCAAAAGCGACAGTAAAAAAAAAAAAAAAAGTAAAATAGCCCTTTTAAACTGATAATATTTCACAATATCACTGGTTTTACTGTATTTTTCATCAAATAAATGCAAAGAGACTTTAATGTTCAAAGCATTACAAATCATAATTATTCCAAATTTTCGACCATTTTTTGTTAATCCGCAATGAAAATGTTTGATGAATATTTTTGTTTGGTTCTGTGTTGGGTCTCCATTTAATATTAAATGTTGAAAACCCTCAAATAAAACCAAATAACAACCAATGTAGCAGAATAAACTTATTTCACCACATAACATTGGAATCATCTTTTATAACCAAATTAGGCCTAAAACATGTTTTAACGAGTTTAATGTGCTTGAACTCTCTCTCTCTCTCTCAGATGACTGCTGGTTCTTGTCTGCGGTGGCGTCTCTCTCTCTCTACCCTTCTCTTCTGTATCGTGTCGTTCCCTCAGGCCAAGGTTTTCAGAAGGGATACATCGGCCGCTTCAGTTTTCGGGTTAGTACCGTGTGTTACCGTACAGGATGAAGCGGTTGTGATGGTTTTAACGGTGTCTCTCTGTCTGTAGTTCTGGCAGTATGGTGAGTGGACTGAGGTGGATATTGATGACCGCTTGCCGACACAAAACGGTCAGCTGATCTATCTGTACTCCTCAAACAAAAATGAATTCTGGAGCGCTCTACTGGAGAAAGCTTATGCCAAGTTAGTGGAATATTTCGATGCATAAAAATGACTGGATATCATATTTAAAGGAACGGTTCACACAAAAATGAAAATTTGCTGAATGTTTACTCACCCTTAGGCCATCCAAGATGTAGATGAGTTTGTTTCTTCATCAGATTTGGAAAAATGTAGCATTCCATCACTTGCTCACCAACGGATCCTCTGCAGTGAATGGGTGCCGTCAGAATGAGAGTCCAAACAGCTGATTTAAAAATAACTCACAATAATCCACAAGTAAACCACACCACTCCAGTACAACAGTTAATATCTTGTGAAATGAAAAGCTGCATGTTTGTACAAAACAAATCCATCAAGGCATTTATAACTGCAAACCATAGCTTCAGGCTGAAATATGAGTCCTCTATCCATAATAACGCTTCCTCCAGTGAAAAAGTTGTCTGGTCTGAGTTATAGGATAGAAATCTGCACAGATCAAGCACAAGCAGTTCAAAAAAGTTCTAAACAAATAATTTGGTGGATTTTGATATGAGAGACAATAGGGGATGCACTTTTTCGCAGGAGAAAGGGGAATTAAAGGGGTCATATGATGCTTTTTTAAAGATCATTATTTTGTGTATTTGGTGTAACAGAATATGTTGACATGCTTTAATGTTCAAAAAACACATTATTTTTA
>NW_015554124.1:589556-590996 GCF_001515605.1 Sinocyclocheilus anshuiensis
GTTTTGAGACTTTAGTCTTTGCAACTTCAGGGATCTTATCTATGCACAATCAGCTTGTAACACTCCAAAGAGAAAGGAAAACTTGAAATCGCATCATATGACCCCTTTAAATATTAAGGACTTGTATTTTGGCCAGAAGCGAAGACGTTTTAAAGTTTCTTACAAACACGCAGCTTTTGGCTTCACAATGTTTTTATCAGTGGTTTGGACTCTCATTCTGGTGGCACCCATTCACTGCGGAGGATCCATTGGTGACTGATGTGATGCTATATTTCTACAAATCTGTTCTGCCTACATCTTGGGAGGTCTGAGGGTGAGCTCTGCATGCACATAAACTGCTTGTTGTTCAGATTATCCCCTCCATCTCATTCTCAGGCTGAAGGGTGGTTATACTGCTCTGAATATGGGTTTCCCTCATGAGGCGATGGCAGACATGACAGGTGGGGTTACAGAGGTTTTCACGGTGCCGTCTGACCCTCGAATACTGGGCTCTTTCCTGCACCCGCTGCTGCAGGAAGGAGCTCTGATCAACTGTGGTAACACAAGGGTACGCTCTCTTCACATGCCTTATTAAAAGGAATAGTTCGCCCAAAAATTGCAATTCTCTCATCGTTTATTCTCCCCCATGTCATTCCAAACCTGCATGATGACTTCTGTGGAACACAAATAAAGATGTTTAGTAGAATGTCCATGCTGCTCTTTTTCATATGGTGACAGTGAATAGACTGGGGCTGTAAGCTCTAAATTCTGTAGACATTTAAGCTCTAATAAAGTGTTATAGAAGTAGTATTTCAAGTCTTCTGAAGCAGTGTATGTGAAGTTTTTAATCATGTAAAATCCCCACACTGTTTGTCAAAATGTACACTACCATTCAAAAGTTTGGGTTCGGTGAAATTGTTGTGAGCTTCATTGATGCGAGGGTCTCGTGTGTTCTTCCCTCTTTGTTTGTGTTCTTCTAGGTAAAAGGATCTTTCTCGAGTTCCAGGAAAGTGTTTTCTTTCGACAGATGTTGTTTTGTGAAAGTAATCTATTGTCTTGTCTCTCTGTTTTTGTGAAGGGTGCCATCGAGGAGAGCAATGAGTTTGGGATTGTGTTTTGGCATGCCTACTCTGTGACCGGCTTGGAGACGGTGAGGGGAAATTTTTACCTTGGGTGTTTTTTTTCTCTCTCTCTTTCATTATCTGTCTGTCAAAGCAGCTCTTGATTTGTGTTTCAGTAGTGTCTTTAATGCTCAGTGTTCCACCAGAGGGCACCATCTGCTTAAATCACAACAGAATGGGACACTGCTAGTACTGTATTTCTGAGAAAGCTGGATGTAGAGGATTGCTGAGTCCCAGTTCACATACTTCAATCTGAAATAGTATGCAAGATAAGAAATAGTTCGGACTGAGTTTGCTTTATATGTGTTTCAGATCAAGACTACGATCGGTCTGGTTCAGC
>NW_015554124.1:591090-596829 GCF_001515605.1 Sinocyclocheilus anshuiensis
AAGTGAATATATATATATATATTTATATATATATATATATATATATAAAACAAAAGAAGTCTTTTTGTGATATTTCTCTGTTTAGGTAGCCAAGAAAATGTCTAGCCAGGCGTGTGTGTGAGTGTGTTTGTTGTTTAATGATGTGTTTTAGGATCGAGTGGAATATGGTGAGCACTGAAGAGCAGCAGCGTGTGCAGAGAATCCAGCGTGATGACGGGGAGTTCTGGTGAGCCGGTGTTCTCTCTATTCTGATTGGCTGATTCATATTCAGGTTCTTCTCTGATTGGTTTAGATGGCCGATGCATCTTCATCGTCTTCTCTCTCTGCCCATCAGGATGTCTCTGGCAGATTTCTGCTAGAACTTTGACATGATAGAGGTTTGTCACCTGAGCGAAGACACGCTGAGTGAGAGCGGAGTCAAAAAGCCCTGGAAATGCACTTTGCATCACGGATGCTGGATTCCTCAGCAAGGTACGTGAGCATCACTGTTCACACAAATATCATACGATTTGTCACTGTATTATACTCACATGCGTGTGTTTGTAGGGTCTCCTCAGTACAGTCTGACCCTGCTGGAGGAGGACGACGACCCCAGTGACCCTAAACTAACGTGCTCATTCCTGCTGGCGCTCATGCAGAAACACACTCGTAAGAGAGGAGTGCTGTCCGACATCGCGCTGCAAATATACAAGGTTTCACACGTCTGTTTTCTGAGTGTGTATTATTGGATATGCAAGCTGCAATCTGATTGGTTGGCTTTATCAGGTTCCCAGATGACTACAATGAACACTTCAAAGCAATGTTGTCTTAGTATTGTTGCGATTCTATTTTAATATTAAATTTAGTGTTTTTGTCATTTTTATTTCAGTTATTTTAGCACATCAAGTTAAACTAAATGAAAATGAGAAATGTGGCCTTTTCTTCTTTTTTTTTTTTTTTGAAGTAAAGGGATCTTTTAAGCCAGGTTTTAGTTTTAGTTAATTATAATTACCCTGCTTCAGAGGATGAACTAGTCACTGTATTATGTAACATATTATATATTATTTATTATATATTATGTATTTTATTTTTTACTATAGAAGAACTATAGTATATATTATATAAATAAAATATATGAATATATGAATAAAATATTATTTATAAAATAAGTTTACTATATTTTATTTCAGTTAACATTTTTGTCATTTGAAATAACATAATTTTGTTATGGTTTTAGTTAATGACCCTGCTTTGAAGGAAGAACTGTATTATATAATATATGGTTTATTATGTATTATATTTATGTATGTATATAGTATACTGTGATTCAAAGGAAGAACTAGTCACTGTACTATATATATATATATATATATATATATTATATATTGTACTGCTTGAAGGAAGCAGTATAGAAAATAAAAATATATTTCATATATCATGCGTTAGATAAAACGAAAAGAAAAGGAAAAATGAAATAAAAAGAACAATTTCTGAGCTCATGATGTGAAGATTTGAGCATGCTACTGCTAAAGACCAGCGGCGGGAGCTGGTGCTTCGCGGTCGCCTGGCACCCGGTCATTACATCATCATTCCCTGCGCAGAGACCAATAAGGAGGAAGAATTCCTTCTGAGAGTCCTGACTGAGAAAGCAAACAAAACCAAGTGATGCTCACCAACATGCAAGAAAATCTCTTTAACATCTCGTTTGACAGCAATGGAATGAAATATAGAGCAAACCTTGGGTGTTTATTCTGAGAAACAGACCCAGTAATCTAATACACATAACTAATATTTTCTCAGTATTTTCTAATATTTTCTTCTGCAGTGTTATTTTAGCATTACTTAAATATTACTCAAATATTTTTATATTAAAAATAACATGGCATAATTTTAATTAATATAGTTTTTTATTTTAATTTAATTAATATTAAAATTAGTATTATTCAAAATTAGTATTTTGAATTAGCTTTTATTTTAGTTTTTCCCATTTTCATTTTATTTTCAGTTTTAATCATTTTGTTATGTGCTTTATTATTTCTTAAATATTTATCTTTTTTTTCAGTTTTAGTAATTTAGTAACATATTATATTTTAGTTAGTTGCCAATGCAGCATTTCTAATATCTGTATAAGTTTTGTAAAGCTTTTAAAGTTTTTTGTTTCTTTAAGTATTTAAAATTGATTTTATGTCAACTTCATTTCCATTAACAAAAGTGATTTTTAATAGTTTTAGTTAGCAATAACAACACTGCTGAGCTACTATTCACATTAACGCTACACCTCTGTGCTCTTACTATATGACAAGTACTTTGTGTCCATTTTTACTTCCCATAATGAGTTCTAGGAGAAAATAAAGCAATAAGCCCCAAGAAGCCGTGGTTTACAGTGAATTTATAACAGCTAAGGGGCGTTGCAACGTGAAGTGGAGTGCCTAAACCCCCCTTAGCTGTTATAAATTCACTGTAAACCACGGCTTCACGGTGCTTATTGCTTTTATAAAACGGTTATTCCATATACATAATAAGGTTTCACAAAATACAGAGCAAACAATGTGTAATTATATTAATAAAAACAGTATTCGTAGTTCCTCTGAATCAGTTGTGGTTGCAACAAAGTGGTTGCAGAGCAGCACACAAACGTAAACAAAGGTGTATGTTTGTAGAGAACGTGGCTCAGCCAATCAGAATCAAGGACCGGAACTATCCGTTTTATAAAATGAAACAAAACTGAGAACTTCAAAAAACTGTCTTTATTTCTGGAGGTCAAATCTCAGCGAACACGGAATGTTCTGGCAAGATTCATTCAAAGTTATGAGCAAACGTTCTTCCATTACCATTAATAGAACATTAAAGTGTATTCGTATTTAATAATGTTAGCACAAAATATTTGTATGCTATATTAATCATGGAATGCCTTTTACTTTTTTTTTAATGTTACTACTTGTTTCAGAGAACATTCAGAGGTAACGTTCTCGTCATTTTTAAAAACATAAAATGGAATGTTTCCTCAATGTTTAAAAACCTGGACTGTTTGAACGTTCAGTGAAGATTCAGAAATGATGTTTTCATAACTTGATGGGAACATTGCTTTTTCTTTATTTTTCTTTGTTTTAACATAATAAACTGCTACATGTGTCAATATATATGTGTGTTTGTGTGTTTGCAGAGCTGTTGGGACACCAGGAGTAGATAGAAACTCGATTACACCGGTAAAATGGAGAAGTTGATCTAGTTTCACTGCTTTGATCACTGCTGAGTCCATTTAATCGTTGGGTTTTAATTGTTTCTGCCTGTCTGTTTGTGTGTGTAGCCAATGTCTCCACGTCTCGCAGGTCTGCCGTCTGGAAATGAAGCCAGAGAGCTCTGTGTGAAACACTGTGTCAAGGTAAAAACACACATTACTTGCACGTTGAGCTGCACAATACAGTACTTTTGAGTTTGTTTTTGTGCATGTATTCTTAGAGCTAATATGTAGCTCTAATGTCATATGCGTGTGACTGTTAACAGTGTTGTATGTGTTGTCTATAGGGGCCTTATTGTTCCCCTTTGGATCTGTATAACCTGCTGACAGAAGCCATTGCCAAAGGAGGTGAGAACATGTTTATTCACAAGCTGTTTTTCAACTGTTCACTTCTTTTTTTTTTCTACATTTGCATTTTAATGGTAAACGCGGTTTGCAGGAGAAGTCGTGTTCACTGTGCCGTGTTAATGCAATTCTTTTCATTAGTTCTGCTAGCAGAGTTGAAAACCATACAGGAAGTGAAGTGGAAACCAGTGAGGAAGTGAGTTGGATGATATTGTTTCTGTTTCCTGTTTTCTGGTCGGTCAGTGTTTGCAGGTAGCGAGAAGCAGCTGAGTTTGGAGCACTGCAAGAGCTTCGCTGTGCTCATGGATGTATCCTGCATACACTCTTAAAAACAAAGGTGCTTCACGATGCCATAGAAGAACCTTTTTGTCTAAATGGTTCCATAAAGAACCTTTAACATCTGAAGAACCTTTCTGTTTCACAAAAGGTTCTTTGTGGCGAAAGAAGGTTCTTCAGATTACAAAAAGGTAAGAAAGAGATGGTTCTTTAAAGAACCTTTGACTGAATGGTTCTTTGGGGAACCAAAAATGGTTCTTCTATGGCATCGCTTGAAGAACCTTTTGAAGCACCTTTATTTTTAAGAGTGTAGCTAGTGCACTTCTGATATACACTGTCCTCACAAACGCACTGGTTAGTGTGCATGGACACGGAATAGAACTAGATAAACCGCTAAACATTGAATTTAAATGACTAAATCTTTAAGACTGCATGGCTATGCTTTAATACTTTCACTTACAATTTCTGCTGTATGCAGTATGAATTCTTAGCACAGAATGCAGATTTTCTGTTTGCAGATGGCATAAATTGTGCGCTATAAAACTAGTGTGGTAAACTCCATCCTGCATTTCTAGTGTGATGAATCTTCTAGCATTAATATCAAGTTTGATTCATTTTGATTTGATTGAAATCTGCTCATTAATGCTGCATTTATTTGATCAGAAATACAGTAAAATTGTGAAATATTATTACAATTTAAAATAAATATTTTCAATTGTATTATATGTTAAAATGTAATTTATTCCTGTGATCAAAGCTGAATTTTCAGCATCATTACTCCAGTCTTCAGTGTCACATGATCTTCAGAAATTATTCTAATATGCTGATTTGCTGCTCAAGAAACATTCCTATTATTATCAATGTTAAAAACAGTTGTGCTGCTTCATATTTTTTGAGGAAACCATCTTTTGAAAGTTCAAAATAACAGAATTTGTAATTATAAATGTCTTTGCTGTCACTTTTGATCAATTTAATGCATCCTTGCTGGAAAAAAAAAAGTGTCCACAAAAATATGCAGCAGCATAACTGTTTTCAACATTGATAATAATCAGCATATTAGAATGATTTGTGAAGGATCATGTGACACTGAAGACTGGCGTAATGATGCTGAAAATTCAGCTTCGATCACAGGAATAAATTACATTTTACAATATATTACAATTGAAAACAGTTATTTTAAATTGTAATAATATTGCGCAATTTTACTGTTTTTATTTTGATAAAATAAATGCAGTCTTGGTGAGCAGAAGAGACTTCTTTCAAAAACATGAAAAATTCCAAGATTTTGACCGGTAGTGTAACATGCAACAGTTTGTTTCACATTCTATTTCTAAGAATAGTATGGCATGTGTTATGCGGTATATATGCTAGTATTTCATTCTCATCATAGCGGATGTGTTATCTCAGTAACTGCAGGTGGATGTGGGTGGGTGTGGTATTTTATGGTGCATTTCACAAGAATGTTTTGGGTGGAGATTGGAATGTCACCTTAACACCTCCAATCAGAGCCAAGGAATGGGACGACTCAACTTGATAGAGTTCCAGGCATTGTGGGCAAAACTCCGGAAGTGGACGGTGAGGACATTTGGCTGTTTGCAGTATTTTAATGCACGTAGGGTGTGTTTGGTTACGGTCAGGATGAGACTGTAGAAGGTTTTTATGTCACATGACTGATTCCATCATATGGTGCATTCAAGTTAAGTTCACAAAGATCATTTATGAGATGAACGCAACCACAAAGTCATGATTATGAGTGGGAAACGGTAAAATTCTTTCTTTAAGCCCAAAGTTTCCGAGTTGTGTGCGTGTCAGTAAATTTGTTGAAATTAATGAAATTATTATTTCTTTCATTTACAATAAATATGAAAAACATATCAAATATTCAAATAAAAATACAACAA
>NW_015554124.1:596849-600886 GCF_001515605.1 Sinocyclocheilus anshuiensis
TTACTCACACACACACACACACACACACACACACACACACACAAACGCAAGTATGAGCATGAACACACACCCTGTACATGCAAATACATTCATTGACGCAACACTTATTGAGAATGAAAACACACACACACTGTAAACGCTCTCCCACACACACACACACACCCAGCTGTCAGGAGAGAAACCTGCTCATTCATCTGCTGTCGTGAGTCTGGAATGCTGATGATCAGGTTGATCTGAGCTGGTCTGCTCTGGTCTAGGCATACGGGTGGATGAATTCATACTGCAGCTGATCGGCCTGCGCTACACGGAGCCAGATATGAACGTCAGCTTCCCGGGATTCCTCTTCCTGCTCACCAAACTGGACTGCATACGTAAGAGAACACACAAATCAAAGTCAAATCAAAGTACTTTTTTTTTTGTTACCTGGAACACAAAAGGAGTCTTTTTCTGGTCTTTAAATGAAAAAATTAGCAGGATATTCCTTAAAAATTAAAAAAAGAAGGTCATATGGGTTTGGAGCATCATGAGGGTGAACTGCAGGATTATTAGAGTTAATTTAAACTAAAACCATAAAACAGCTTTTGTTAAAATAGAAAAAAATAAAAAATAAACTAATTTTATTTCGTCTAGTTGCCAAGGCAACCATTCAAATTTTAATTCAGTTTACAATAATAAAAATAAAGGTAATAAATAAAAAAGTTTGAATTAATATAATGAAAACTATATAGATGTTTTTTTAAATGTAATAAAAATGACAAACAACAAAATGTCTAAAACGTTAACTAAAATTAAAATGAAAACATAAAATATAAAAATAAAAAACTGTACACTTTAAATGTACACTGTCAGAAATGTTTCAGTCCTTCTACTTCAAGATTTCTGACAATTGTTTCTACACCAGACGTTCTTTCAGTTTATGAATGGCATTGCATAACAAAGGGAAAAAAAAAAAAAAAATATATATATATATATATATATATAAAATTATACATTTATTATTATTATTAATAATAATTAGAAAATCTGAGAAATAGATAAATTTTTTCAATAATATTTAATATTTACCTGCAAAATAAAGCGTTTGGTAAGGGTTGTAAAGCATGTATATATACACACACGCATACAATTTTAATACATTTTAGTAATAATAATAATCATTTATATCTATCTATTTATCTATCTATCTATCTATATCTATCATCTATCTATCATCTATCTATCTATCTGTCTGTCTCTCTGTCTGTCTATCTATCTATCTATCTATCTATCTCTATCTATCTCTATCTATCTATCTCTGTCTATCTATCTATCTCTATCTATCTCTATCTATCTCTGTCTATCTATCTATCTATCTCTATCTATCTCTATCTCTATCTATCTCTATCTATCTCTATCTCTATCTATCTCTATCTATCTCTCTACATGTTTTTGTTTTCAGGCAAGTTTCAGGCATTTGATGCGACAGGGATGGGAGTGATTTCAGTGAACTGCAGACAGGTAAAAACATGAAACACATGAGAGTGTTGAGTCCTCTTTACACACACACACACACACACACTCACACACACACACAGGCTGATCCAGCCCTCTTTAGTTCTTCTTAACCATCTTTATGCAACATGACTGACAGATATTACATGAATCAGAGCTGAATTTATTATCTTGTGAAAAATGTGATTCATTAACTGTGCGCCAAATGAATATTTATGTGTTTTTCTCTTGATTTGTAGTTCCTGCACATGACCATGTACAACTGATTCCAGACCAGCTGCAGGGAAACAGCTCTACATCTGCTTGAACTGTTCTATATAAACAGATCGTTCCTGGAGTGGAAGCTGATTGGTCAATACAGTGTTACATTTAAGCTACAATACTATAAATTCTATATTAATAGATATGATGCAAAACACAGCTACTTTATATATATATATCACTGCACAGCACCTATAGAGATCAACTATTAACCTTAATATTTTTTTTTACTGCTTTTACTGCTTCTAGTGGACAGATGTCAACTAATGAATTTGCTTAATAAAAATAAGATTTTTAAAGAAAATTGGTGTAATATCTTTATTAGTATCCATAATAAAATAAAATTGGATACAATTTTATTTTATATCATTTTATTTTTATTTTTTTTTTAATTATAATGTTATTTTATAATTATTTTACAACAATTTAGCATTATAAATTATAAATAAATATTATAAAATAATTTAATAATTACACAATTATAATAATATAAATAATAAATAATATATATTCTGACATAATAATAAATATAACATATTCTGAGAAAAATAATATTTTTAACGTTTATGTTATTTGACACTATTTTTAAGTTGGTATAATATTTTTATTAGTATAAAAAAAAATTAATATTTCGATTTTTTTAATATAATTTTATTTTTATATTTTAATTCAAAAATAAAATTTTATCATGTCATTTATAAAAAATTTGTATTATGAATTATACTTATATATTATAATAAGAATGATACAAATCATAAATAATAAATATTCTGACAAAAGTAATACAATTAAAACAATAACAATTAAATAATTTAAAATTGTATATCATTCTATTTTGATATTTTTATTCTATAAAAATACTATAAATTTATTATAATTATTTTATAACAATTTGCTATTATAAAATGATAAATAAATAAATAATAATAGAAATAATAAATAATATATATTCTGACATTTTTCAGATCTTGTTGTTAAACTAAACCAAAAGTTCCTCATTTAGGTCATATGAATACTTGTAAGTTTTGAATGTGTTGTTCCTCTTGTCTCTGGAGGCATGTCCTGTTAATATTTATTACAGTGGGAACTTTTGAGAGCATGCATGAGCGGGAAATATGGCAGATAATTAATTATGTGTAGACCGGATCAGTTCAGGATTCTTACATATAAGCTTCGGGTCTGTAAAATGTCCCAGCTATGATTTTTAACATGCGGCTGCTGCTGCTGCTCCTGCTTTGAATTGCAAAACATTAAATGATTCAAATAAGCGACTGATTTGTATTTGAATCTTATGGACAATAGAGGAGATGATATTAAAGATAAAGCTCAGTATCAATCGTTGTGTTTGAGGTGATGCTCTGGATTTGGGTGTCATGAACAATGTAAACAGCAGCGTATGGCTGATGCGCTCATCTGTCTAATGTTGACCCACTTCACGTCCCCTTTGACAGACGCCATGAAATATTAATGTTAGGATTAAGCAGTTTAAGAACCACCAGACTAGTTTAACCACAATAAATTCAAGTCATAAACATTCATGCGGTTTTCACCAAATAATGTGTGTTATCAAAACTGTATAGAGTTGAATTCAGATGAAGGTTAGAAAAACAAGGCAACCGGCTGGTGAGTGTTTCGTGGAAAGTGTATGAATAATACATCAACTCTTTCTGTTTGTGTGAGTGTGTAAAGTTAGAAGATACGGGTTACACTGATACACTGTACAAGACAAAGACAAGTGACGTTAAATTGAAATTTTCTATTCACTTTGCTTTTGATTACATTTCCATATAGTAATAAATAGAATTATACTTTATACATGTAGTATAGAAAGAAAGAAAGAAAGAAAGAAAGAAAGAAAGAAAGAAAGAAAGAAAGAAAGAATGAATGAAAGAAAGAATGAATTTGGTAATATATTGAACAGTAAAAAGCTAATGAAATTTGGTATAAATATATTTATATGTTTTAAGTATTATTTTAATAATAGAAAGAGATAGATCAATAGAAAACATCATGGTAATATATAAAATATATTTAATTAAATGATAATCTAACATATTTAGTACATATGTAAAATATGTAACTAAATAAATTAATAGTAACTAAGAATAATAATTATTTTATATTAATCATTTGAAACCACTAGTGAAAAAACAAGTGAAATTTGGTAGAATATAAAATATATTTATATATTGCTAATATTATTTAAATAGACAGACAGACAGAGAGACAGACAGAGAGACAGACAGACAGACAGACAGAGAGACAGACAGACAGACAGAGAGACA
>NW_015554124.1:601069-633263 GCF_001515605.1 Sinocyclocheilus anshuiensis
TAGATAGATAGATAGATAGACAGACAGACGATAGATAGATAGATAGATAGATGATAGACAGACAGACAGACTTTGGTAATATATAAAATATATTTAAATATTAATCTAATATATTTCATATATAATATAGGCCTGTGTAAAATATGTAACAAAATAAATAGAAAAATCTAGTGAAATTTGGTAGAATATAAAATATATTTATATAATAAGCATTATTTTAATAATACGTACATACATTCATATACAAATGTAAGTATTAAGTATATATATATATATATATAGCTAGTGACAACAGCCACAAATTCACATTTTCAATCTAAAACTACTACCCCCTGACGAGATTAGCCTATGGCAGAAGCCCACCCCGCTCGTGGGTAGAGCTAAAATCGGATATCTTCTGCTTCGTTTAAATATTCATGAGTTTTCCGGGCCTACTACCTCCTCCTCAGTGGGAGCGGCGCGTCTCCTACTCCATTTTTGTCAGACGGGTGGAGGAACGCACTCTCGGCGGGGGGACTGTCAGTCCACGCAGCGGAACCTTCATACCGAGCGAGACTGTCAGTCCACGCAGCGGATACTTCATACCGAGCAACAAAGGTTTCGAGAGCGATTACTGCAGGCTGTTTTCTTTTGGTTTTCGTTTAGGAAGAGTCTTGACGGTGCTCTCAGGTGTCTGACATGGTAGATTATCACGCGGCGAATAATCAATCCTTATATTCAGCGGGCGGACAGCAGATCTACATGGAGCAGGAGAACGACTGGGACCGGGACCTACTGCTGGACCCGGCCTGGGAGAAACAGCAGCGGAAGGTAAGAGCTTCTGAAAGCCCGGGGGCCGCCGCAGGGGCCTGTGCGATGAGATATTTGTGCGTTTAACGCGTTTTAGTAGTCTTGTTTTCGCTAGTCTGCTTTTATACGCGCCTAGAACAGCAGCGCGCTTCGAATGTTATAATGTTTCGCGGGTTTCGAATGTTAGTGTTACAATAATGCGCGCGCGCGCGCGTGTGTGAGAGAGAGAGAGAGAGAAAGAGAGAGAGTGATACATTGTAACGGCTGAACCTGTTTTACTAGAGCGAGTTTCATTCGCTGCTGCTGCCTTTTTCCTTTTTCACCTCTGTTCTTTCTCAAAGCGACATTTAGACTACTATTTACAGCCAGACATCCGGATTTAAAATGGCAGTAGCTATATATCACCGCACGAGAGCTTAAAATAGCTGCAGAAATGCTGTTTCTGGAGTTTATCTGCTGTTCTGGAGAGAAAAGATAAGCTAAAAAGAATCAAAAATGAATGTATGAGGCGCGTTCCCGTTTTGAATGCACTCTGTGGTGTTTCTGTGGAAAACCTGATTGATAGTGAGTGTTCTAGTGTTTTATGCACATGAATTATGGCAATGAATATTGAGGAATGCTGTGGGGTTGAATGACGTTTTTGGGTGTGTGTCTTTTGGGGCAAAGACAGGCTTGACTGATTTGTATTTTTGGTGTGACAGACGGCTATTGGAGAGAGTTTGAGAAAGGAAGGTCAAAGTTTGATTGGAAAAATAATAAATTATTAACCCACCTGAGCCCTTTCAGCAAACACGCATGCACACACTAATAAATCACACACATATATATTATATATATATAACACAGTCACCGGCCTTCAGACCCATAAATGGGGCATTTATTTGAGAAAGTCAAGCGGAGGAGAATACTGTCTGAACTCTTGAGCTCTCCTCTCCCTTTTTATACTCATTGGTTACACTTGTGAAGCCAGATATCTAGAAAGCAGAGTGGCCTTCTAATATGAATTTCAGCAGCTAAAATGAATTTAAACCACATTGCAGATGTCTTTTACTATATGTCATGCATAAAATATCTTTAAATCCTGACAGATATCAGTGAGTGAGTAGTTGTCACATCTGTGTCTTTGACTGTACTAGACTGTAAACAGCACAAAAAAGTCAGGGGAGTGGCCCACACTTTTTTAGCCAATCAGAAATGCCCACCACCTTGGAGCTATCTGATTGGCTGACACATTTTTGGAATGTGGGGTTTTAGAGAGCAGGTTTGTGGTTGGGGTTGATCTAATTAGTTAAGTTTGGTATTGCATTCTACCATTCTAAGTCCTGCAAGTATGTAGTATGTATACCATGCACAGTATGCATAGTTAACTTACTACTATTGACAGAATGTGCATGGAAGACTCTATCCAACAGTGCAATTTGCATCACATTTTGACTTGACTTTCCATTTCTAGCCTCTAACGTTTTAAAATCTTTAATTTCAAAAGGTATTGTTTAGATTAAGGCTTAATTATTATAAGTGGCATAATTATAGTATGGGCCAGGACCAATGTAACCATCACAACCATGTCAAGTGCAAAATGGGTTAATACATGTTTTTTGTATGGCACAAATACTGGTGAATTGACTACTACAAACCTTATTAATCTTGTTGCGTGATTTGTTTAAATACTCTTCCCATAAATGTTGTGTCCAAAAGTGGAACTCCAAAAAATGCATATGCAACAAGGCCAGCTGCAAAATCTGTTTTCACTGTCAGTAAACCCTGACAGTAGTTTTTTGATGCCGAAAGAGGGTTTGCGATGGCACAAGCTGTTCATAATTCTGGCCCAATGAATGTAATTTCTGTACTACTAGTGGCACTAAACAGAATTGCAGAAATAATTACTGTTATCAAACAGGTTTCACACTCTGATTATCTGTTATTTACCCTTTTCTCATTTCTGTGGTTCTCAGAACCCGAAGTCATCATAGCACAGAAATTAATTAATTATATTAAATGATAATTTTTTTTAATCTTTACAAAAGAGGAAGAAATATTGAGAGATTGAGACATTGGTCAGAAGAGTCAAAATTGCTGCCATTCCCTCAGCCATTTATTAGACTTAACTTGTTTTCTGTAATTGAATCCCAAAGTAATATTACACAAGTGTAGTGTTATAAATGTACATAAAATTGTTTCTAAAAGCTAAAATAAATGTAAATAACTGTTGAAACGTACTCATTAGGGCTGTCAAAAAAAATTAGAATTTCGAATATTCGTCGAATTTAAAATAAAAATCCACATTCGAATGCAAAAATGTCGCTTTTGAATTTTAGGTGTGCGTCTGGCAGCCTTATCAGTGGTGCACAAGTTGCGATGATGTAAGTGTCGTTGAATTGTAATGTTTTTGTTAGCCTATCCAGTTGAAGCCACTAGATGCGGCGCTGCTGCGTTGTTCATTAAAAATATTGTGGAAAAAGAGAACATCAATGCGGAGAAGATCTTGTTTACATCAAAACTGAAACCAAGCCATTCACACAGAACACATATTTCGCGCATTTTCTAGACGGACATCTATCACCGTTGCACTCGCAGTCGCATCTCACACAAAGGAGCCGCATGTTTAGAAAGCCATGTAAAATTAATGCAAGTTTAACTTTGAAAAAAACATATATCGAGACTTAATGGTGGGTTTTTTTCCCCATCCCACTGCATCTCATGTTTTTAAATGAAAAATGTACTCTGTGATTGGTTTTTCACCCTTTGTATTAAACTATGCATACGTACATGATGCTGTTTTGTTTATAGTTGTTTAAGTAACTTAATGAATTATAATTGGTTTATAAACATTATTTTAAACATTATGCACTTTTTTCACAGATAGTCATGTTATCTTATGCTTTGAATAAATGTGCATTAGTAATATTTTCCTCTATGCGCCCTCTTGTGGCCTCCGGAGAGATGCCAAAAGCTTTTCTTCACCCTAACTGAAATTATGCATTTTAAATTCGAATATTATTAGAATTTTGATAATATTTAAGTACAAAATTCGAATTTAGTTTTTCAGCCATTTTGACAGCCCTAGTACTCATAATGTGTAAAAAGGGTCCATTGCAGTTCTGTTTGCTGCCACTAGTTGCACAGGAATGGCACACTTTTCCTATACGAACAATGAGTTTATGCAAGATCTTCACAAGTCTGCATGTTTCTAGGTCTATAGTTTAGTGAATGTCCCTCCAATCTCGACTCGACATTAGACTTGTGCCGGTATTCGGTCATGCGATACATCACGGTAATGAATATGCACTATATTGTTATCGTGGGCACTTCTAAATACCGTGAATAATTATATATTACAAATTATTCCGAATTTTGAATGCATACTGTATTATGACAGCACTTTTTTTAAAACTAAATTTCAATATCGTCATAATACCGCGTACCGTGATAAAAGCATTAGCAATTATTCGCAACATGAAAATTTGATACCAGCATATCCCTACTCGCCATTGGTCGTAAAATTATGTTTCAGCTCTGGAATTTCTATTGCGTGTTTGTGAGGATGAATATTACACACAGACCGAAGTTCACTACTGATTACCAATCCAACGCATCCTTGTTAAAACCCCACGCTGAGTTTCATTACGGTCTCCACGCACCGTTGCCTGTTTCCGCTCGACCGAAACAAGGTGTGTGGAATTATACTGAAGTCATCCCCTTATCCGTGACAGATGTGAAATTACTCCTCGACAAATGCCAAACGCCCTATGACCGGCTAAGACTTGCCTCTCCGCTCCACCCAAAATGTCTGAAAGTTCATTGAAGTGTTTCATTCTCTATTGAACAGCCTGTTTAGGAGTTACAAAGCTGGGCAGATATGAATTGAAATAAGATAGTGATTTAACCGGCTTTGTTCTTGTTGTGTAGATAAGCACGTATAAATCCAGTAGTGCTTGATAAGAAAGACGTCTGGAAGCCAAAAACACAACCTTATGCCCTACAGGACTGCAAAGATACGTTGCTAGAGTGTATTTTGCTGCAAATGTTTTCTAGATGATAACTTCATATGTACTACATCTGCGATTGGTTGAGAACTTTAAGGAAGTTTCTGGTAGTAATACCATGGAAGTTTATATCACAGAGATTTCTTTCCTTCAATTTATCTTGACTTCTGTATAGTTTCCAACAATTTCCAGTAGTCTTTTCTATTCCTGTATTGCCATCAAACACTTCCAGATGTTTATGATGAGCATAGCTGTCAGTTGTATATTATAACCAGATGTTTTGACTCTAAATTCTGACAGGGTTATTTAGTTAACTAAAAAGGAACCCAAAAAAACCTTAAAATAAATTACTTAAAATAAATGTTTACTAAAATAAAATACAAAAACAAAATTTTTCTTATTTTTATAACTACTACAACTAAAGGAAATATTAAAAATAAAATCAATATAACATTTAAAAAAATATATAAAATAATTCAAACTAATAATAAAAACTATTACAATTGCTAATTGATACTAAAATGGCACTGAATATTGTTAAACTACATTCTAATCTGCCACGAAATTGTCATGTTGCTTAGCAACAGTAACAGACTATAATACTCGGTACAATAAATGTTTATTGTAACTATTATTATTATTATTATTTAGTGCTGTCAAACGATTAATCGCGATTAATCGCATCCATTATAAAAGTTGTTGTTTACATGATATATATGTGTGTACTGTGTATAATTATGTATATATAAAGACACACACATATACTTTGCATATATTTTGAAAGTATTTACATGTATATATTTATATAAATTATGTCATATATAAATACATTTCATATATAAACGTAACATATTTTTCTTAAATCTATTAGTGCATGTGTGTGTATTTATATATGCATAATAAATATACACAGTACACACACATATATTATGTAAACAAAAACTTTTATAATGGATGCGATTAATCGCGATTAATCGTTTGACAGCACTATGATTATTATTTAAATAAATAAATGTAACTGCAAATATAAATGGTCTTTTATTACATTGAAGTTGCCATCAAAATAATAAACCACTCAAGGCTGTGTGTTTTAGTGATTTTTACCACAGTTGAAGACTTAAGGATATAGGATTTAGATCCCTTACATGTAATAAATTCACTGTAATGCACAGACTCAGGTGCACCGTTAGGGGTAACAAAATAAAAATAACCAATAACGCAGGCCAAATAAAAACCTGCTTGAGGGTGTTTGGTAGCGAGTTTGGCTCTGTATAAAGGTCTCTCTCTCTCTCTATCTTTGTATTTCATCATGTGTGTTTAAAGTGTTACAGGACTGAAGCGATCACAGCAGCAAGTGTAATCGAATCGCATGCTTCTAGAATGTACATCGACCAGACTGCAGACTAAACTAGACTCGAGCTACTGATCCAGAGGTCGTTCCTCAATAAAACAGTGGGATTCATTCTCAAAAGTTCAACACATTGGCTCCGTTCCAAAACCTAGTGAGTTGCTGTGCTGTCTACTGGCTAAAAAGACAGTTCTCTTCTCAGGCAACATTTTAACTGAAAGGTAACCTCCACAAAAAGGTAACCTAATAAATGACACATTTTGG
This sequence comes from Sinocyclocheilus anshuiensis, assembly GCF_001515605.1. Lineage (NCBI taxonomy): Eukaryota > Metazoa > Chordata > Actinopteri > Cypriniformes > Cyprinidae > Sinocyclocheilus > Sinocyclocheilus anshuiensis. The sequence goes on from NW_015554124.1 coordinate 607,457, forward strand.
AGCGCTCTACAAAGGTTGCAGCACGTACAAAAAAAGTGTCTTACAAATGCACTGCACAAAGTTGTAAATAAGGAGTATTGGACTCTTTCAGTCACATCAAAGTTTAATTCAGTGTTAATTGTCATTTCTTTGTAATTATTTCTGAAATTTAATTGCAATTTATGAGTGAAATAGTTTCAAAGTAAATGCTACACCAAATATTTTTTCAATCTCGACTCAATTGATTTAGTGTTTGCATTATCTTGTCCTTAAATTAACAATTAGGTAGTAGTGCTGGGTGGTATACCGGTTCATACCGAATACCGGTTTTTATTTTTGTTATGATATGAATTTTGAAAATACCGCAATACCGGTATATGTCACTTAAACAACGTTCGGAACGCGACACTGTTTGAAAGGGGTGTTGCACTGTGGTGAGGGAACAGCTGTATGTGTTACTAAGCGTGAAAGTTCCGAAACTGAAGCTGTAGAACTAATAGAACGTGATGACACAGAAGAACTCATCCACAATATCCACATTGACCGCCACAAATATCCACCGCTCCCTGCCATCAGCTCCCGCGTCTCACACACACGAGTGTGACTTTAGCACTAGATTTAGCAACTTTCAGACCCTTTTAGCGGCTTTTTTCCATAGAATATTCATACTGACAAACCTAGCGACTTTTTTGTATAAGCCTTAGCTATGGTTCAGTTGGACAATTTCGCCAGTGCTGTCCCGCGAGCACGAGGTCTGACTTTACCGGAGAAGTGTCAGCTCTCTCGGCGTCTGTTCTGCGCAGTGAGCGGCAGAGAAGCAGCGAATTCAGTTGGTCAATAAATGAGTACAAAACAGACTGATTGTTTGGAATTATAAATATGAGCGTAGCTCGTCTGTTAATATCACATGCATTTTTTTTGTTTGTTGTTTTTTTTAGTTCGTTACTCAGACGCAGGCAGTGCGCTGCATGAGACAAAAAAGTAATATAGCCAAAACAACCGCATAGCCGCTCTTTAGTGTAGATGCATGTTGATTTTATCAGACGATGCCGCGATTATAAATGAGAGTGACTCCTGGTTAACATGTATTAAAAGGGGTCGTGTTTAGTCAATATTTAGTGTGGTATTTTTTGACAATATTCACTCATCATGACAGTAAAATAGGGCATTCTAAGTCAATATACTGCAGTATTTCCTCTCTCAATCAGTAGAAAATATGGTTAACACCCGGTCATGCATGAAAAAAAAAAATACCGTCTTGTACTGTGAAACCGGTATAATTTTGAAAAATACCGTGATATAAATTTTTGGTCATACCGCTCAGCACTATTAGGTAGTATAAAAATGCACAACACAATATTGGGTAAAATAGTCAATTTGTAGTAAGAGTGAACTTTTTGTTGCTTAGTTTTGGTATTGCATGAAAGAATATTTATAATCATAATTAATAATTAATGTATAATTCAAGTTGTCAAGTCATTTTTTTATGCATTTCACGTGACGTTTCATAGATAAGAAATCTGTTTAAAGGTGCCATAGAATGGAAAACTGTATTTACCTTGGCATAGTTGAATAATAACAGTTCTGTACATAGAAATGACATACGGTGAGCCTCAAACACCATTTTTTCCTCCTCCTTATGTAAATCTCGTGCATGCAAAAGACCACTGAAAAATAGGGTCTGTATTCAGAAAGGCACGGAAAACAAATAACACGTTTTAATAAAATAACGCAGCCACTAAAGGGACATGTTAGCTGCTTACTAGCGGTAGCCTGTTACATTACAGTACATAAGATTTCACTTACCACATAAACAGAGTAAGGCGAGATGACTGAGGATGATGGCGAATGATTTACAGATCCTGAGCACCACTGACAAGCATCTGATCTTGTAAAATGAGTGGTAAGTACTGCCGCTGTAGTTTACACAGAGCACGTGCGATCACAAATCTCGAAAGTGAAAGTAAAAAGCGATCGTGCATTCGAAAGCAGTTTCAATGGCCTGCATATTAATAGCGGCTCCCTGATGCCCGCATTTTATATACAGTATAATTACCCAACAATATAACTGCGAGATAGAGATCAGAGAACAATTTAAAATATTGTATCAATGCATTCTATGGCACCTTTACTAAATGCATTCGGCAGCTAAATGTGACTGGGGTCTGCAGGGTCCAAAGAAGAGAGCACAACTTTATGTTTGATTATTTGTGGCTGTTGGCTGTGTTTGGTGTGCCAGACGGTGTCTTGCGGTATCGCAGTAGTCTTGTCTCAGGGTCGTGCCGCTCAGTGACTGCGTGAGTCAGTGTGTTTAGATGTGTTTGATTGGACTCATTGATTGTGTTTAGTGAGAGTGCAGTTTCTATCTGGACTGTGTCCCGTCCACCGCTTCTGAAGGGAGTCCCAGTATGCATTGCCACAAACTTGTTAAAAAATTAATCAAGGATAGAGTTTGAGTTGAGAAATGACAATTGCAATTACAGTCAAAACAGAAATGCATCAATCTAATTTGAAATGAACTATTTGAGTGATGAGGTATTTTTGTAGGCCAATCCTGAAGTTTGCATCACTTTGGTTTCTTCAACAAAAAAAACAATAGAATTTTTCTGTTGGCTTTTGGATTTTTGCAGAAAGTAAGCTCTGTGACTGACAAAAGTTTGATTCTTACACGTTTAGTTTATGATAATGACAAATGTACACGATTTCAAGCCTTAAAACAATCATCAGACCTAAATGTCAGTCCTTATTTAAAAACATTTTCCCTGAAAGTTTGAATAGTTTGCAAGAGCACAATTAAACAGTAAAATAAACTGTAAAAGCAACTAGAGAGTAGATGAGTTCACCAGTTCAGTGTGATTTAATGTTTTTAATGTAACCTTTATCAATGGCCTTTTTCAAGACAAGCTTTAAAAAAATCACAAGTTGCACTAATGCATTTTATCTCTTAGTTTTAGGCATTTCACTAAAACACATTGACTTCAGGTTGATGAAACCAGATGTCTAATATCTAGAACAAAGCTTTTACTGAAGGAGTTTTGTAGGTTTTTCTGTGCAACTGTGTATAAAGAAATGCTTTTTGTTATAACTACATATGCAAATGTTGCATCAGTGAAGCTGACAGCAAAACTACAGCAGCATTTAGGAGTCAGTTATTTATGCCAGAAGCCGGAACTGAATGTGTGAAATGCAGAAATTGTGACCGTCTCAATTGAAAATGTGCAGTTTAACACTCGCTCTTTCGCTGATATTTCATTTGCATTTAGTGTGACCATTTCTCTGTTGTGGTTTACTCTCAAGAGCATCACCAAACAGGCAGTTAACTTATTTTTGTCCCTATAAGCGTTTCACGCCATGTTGTTTTGCAGCTAACAAGATGTGTGGTGCAGAAGCGCGATTGAGCATATATGTGTGAGTTCCTGTTAAATTAGGCCTGAGTGCGCGTTTGCGCTCATTATTAGTTAGAAGGATGCTTGTGAGGATGCGTGTTGAAAACAAAAAAGTGCACGAGTGTCATGTTTTGTTTTCCTAAGGTGTTTTTCCATGCACTGTAACTGTGTTTCTGCTGCATGCTAGAGTTAGTCGATCTCATGGGAGAACGTCTGGACTTGATGTCAGAGTTAATGGATGGCAGATGCAGGTATTGATATTTGGCACTGAGTGTCTTACGATGATGGTCAAACCTTGAATGCATCTTTTCCCAGAGCGCAGCTTTGACCACTAAATGACTGAAAGAAAGGCTGAGCGTGAGTCACGGCATGCTGGGAAAACTGCGGTTACTGTGCACTAATCCAATTTTGGATTGTTCTAGTGGGTGTTTGGACGTGATTCAGGTGTGTCCCAGTGAAAACAGCGAGTGGGAGTGGACTGAGATAAAGGCAGTCACGCTAAGAGGCATTATGAGGTCACAGGGGGTGTTGCGTCACCTGACCTACTTCAGTCCCGCCCAGCCACAGAAACTCCACCACAGAAATGCCTCAGAACACTTTACTGTAATACAAGGGTACATTTCTTTGTTAGACCATTACCGGAGCCTCTGTCAAACTGTTGGTTGTCTTCATATTTTATCACTGACGTGATGTCTGATATTGAGTGTAAACAGCAAGGATATTAAAATAACTAACGATTTCTGGGTACAATGGATACAGTTCTGCTTAATTTTGTGATATTATTAACTGTAATTTTCAAAGAACAGCTCTGCTCTCGGAAACCATTTTCACTGGTTTTCATGACGAGTCAGAAAAATATCAGAAAAAGATTGCAATTTCCTATTATTATTATTGTTATAAATATTATTATTTCAGGTGACCGCATAGTATTAGTATTATATTTATATATAATGTATTTGATAGTTATTTATTATTATTTTTAAGTGAGCTTTAATTATTATTAAAATTATTTATATTTTGAAATTATTAATTTATAGTAGAATTATTATATTACTGTATCAATCGTTTATTTGATCTCTATTAAGTGAGCTGTAATTAATTTTTAATTATTACTAAAATAATTTATATTTGATCCATATTTTAAAGTTATTAATTTATAGTAGTACTTAGTGTTGTCACGGTACCAAAATTTCAGTATTCGGTACCGATACCAGTGAAAATCCACGGTTCTCGGTACCAATTTCGGTACCAAAGCAAAACACAAAAACATGCTAATTGAACAACATTTTTATGAATAACGTTAAACAAAAATTAAATGTACAAAACCAATGCCATTCTTTATACTTATTTAAAAGTGTTTTTCCACAAGTAATAAAAGTATGAAAAAAGTAAACAAGTTTAACTTGGTACCGAAATACCGGGTCTTTTGACAACACTAGTAGTACTATTATATTTATATAAATCATGACTTTTATTTTTCAAGTGAGCTGATTGATTTTAAAATGATAATTTTAACAATAATCTTAAAACACTGCAGCTCAAAATATATAATTGTAAATAAATTAGAATACAAAATATATAAATTAAACAAAAATAAAAACCATTAGAAAAAATCTAAAGCTTTTATTAATATTATGTAATTTATTAGTCATTTATTAATCTTAATTGTATGTATATTTTTATTAGTATTGTTCATTATGTTGGTTTGTTAAAAAAAAAAACACTATGATTTCCAGGCATGGAAAAGTAGTGGAAATTTCTATGGAGGGTGTCATGTTTCTATAGAGAGTAATATGTTGTTAGCTAACAAGGGAAACAGCTCTGTCTTCGTCCTCGGGGAGCGTGTTTACTTACAAAGCATTGAGACTCAAATTGCAAGACCTTTCTTGTCGCATTGGACACGTTTGTGGACAATAACTCTAGTTTTTAAAACTATTCATTCTAGGGCTGCACGATAAATCGCATGCGATATTTAACGCGCATCTTATCAGTAAAGACGGTTCTGTAATCAGCGGTAAATCTCCATCACCTGCGGGCTTTCACATTGAGCAGCATTAACTACACAGAGCCGTTGTTCACTGACGAGCTGCGCAAAACCACGTTCATATTCGTGCAATTTTTTGCGCTGCTCGTCAGTGAACAACGGCTCTGTGTAGTTAATGCTGCTCAATGTGAAAGCCCGCAGGTGATGGAGATTTACCGCTGATTACAGAACCGGCTTTCTGACAAGATGCGCGTTAAATATCGCATGCGATTAATCGTGCAGCCCTAATTAATTCCAAGAATTGGTACCTGTATAAAATGATTTAAAAACATCATCACTTTACCAACAATCACAAATAAATGAAAAGGTCATGAGAATTAATTTGTCAGGAAGTGTGGGAAAATAAAGTTCAGTCTGCTTCCTGTTTTACATCCTGGTGGTCTTTGTGATGTTCATGTGTTGTTGGCGGTGGGCTCAGAAAGGCTGTGCCTGCAATTACACGGCTGTTGTTGAGGCTGGAGTCGTGTTCGGCTCAGTGTCTGTAGAAGAGGAAGTGTCAGGAACTGATCCAGCCCAAATCTCCCGATGCCAGTCATCCTGCTGGACATCAGAGACATTCTTGCTCTGTCCGTCACTGTGGGCAGGTCATCATGCTGCTGAGTCACACTCTCATGCTTCGTCAATTCAGATGTCATTCGGTCAGTAATCTGTGATTAACTGTGACCTTTGATTTGTCACTTTTTATTGATTGCCATAAAGTTTGTTGAGGGATTCTTCTAACAGTCAAAAATGGGTCAAATTTCACCCAAATATCAAAAGAAAAAAATGAAAAAGAAAATGAAGCATATTTTAGGATCATTTCATGACTGTAAAGCACATTTAACCCCAAATTCTCTTTATTGTAATAAAAAGAGATGCATTTACATTTGAGCCATGTTTTCATGACATTCACTCAGTTTTGAATTGTTCTTGTTGATTGCACTCCAAATTCACACTGTCAAAGACATGTCCGGGTCAAATTTCACTCAAAAAATCAAAATAAAACAATTGTTTTTGCTTAAAGGAGATGAAGATGAGATTTAGTTTCATGACTGAATCAGATGTTTTTTTCGTCTCCAATTTCTCTTGAATGTAATCCAAAAAAGTAAAATGCATTTACATTTAAATCTTTTCTTAGACGCCTTGCGGAAGCTGTGTGATCAGTAAAAATCCATTATTTTATTTTATTTTATTTTATTATCTTATTTTATGTTTTATTTTATTTTATTGCTGACTGCTTGCTTGCTTGAAGGAATTTAGGAATGCCTATTTTTAGGACTGCTGTATTTTTGTTTCAGTTCTCTTTACTATAATGCAAAAAGTAAAATGCATTTACATTTAAATCTTTTCTTACACGCCTTGCGGAAGCTGTGTGATCAGTAAAAATCCATTTTATTTTATTTTATTTTATTTTATTGCTGACTGCTTGCTTGCTTGAAGGAATTTAGGAATGCCTATTTTCAGGACTGTTGTATTCTTGTTTCAGTTCTCTTTACTATAATGCAAATAACAGACTCAAAATAAAACTTTTTTTTATTATTTTGCTTAAAGGAAGTGAAGCCTCTTATTTTTAGGACCACTGCGGTTTTCTTCCATGACTGGGAAGCACATTACTGTAGTTACTGTAATGTAAAACAAGATTTAATCTTGTATGCATGTTTTTTTTACATGCATTCTTGTATGTACTAGCTTTACGGTCAGTAAAAATACATAAATTAACGCCTTATAAATACCCATATGAGGTTAAAAATTGCAGTGGTCATAAAATAGGCTTAATTTTCTTTATGCAGTTTTCTGGGGAGGCTGAAATGTGAGCTGTACATGAGATTCACTCAATTTTGAATTGTTCTTGGTTTTGTTTATATGAAGTTTCTGTAGTTTGTAAGGATTCACTGTTGCTTGTCCTTGCATGCTGAAGCCTCTTGGGTCCTGGCCAGGACTTTCTCTGTGTGTATAATGTCCTCTGGAGCACTGAAAGCTCTTAAGTGCGGCGGCTCAGACAAAAGATTGACCTCTAAGAGGATTAGAGCCTGCCTTCACCTAGATTCCCATCTGAACCATACGCTTTTTGTATCACAGATGCTTTGATTCTTTGATTCCATCCTTTGTTTGCTTGTGTGGATCCTGAAGGGCTGTTACTGTAAACTCTTGATCAGACATTCCTGTTCTTTTAAACTATGTTTGGCGAGGGGTACATTTATAGTGTGGTTACCCGTCATAAAAGATGAATACACCAGCAATAAAGCCTGTTTAACGGGTGGGCTGTTGCCCCGAGGGCGTCATAATCTAGTGTGATTGTGTCTCGCTAGTATCGTAAAACCAGACTTTTGACTATCGCCGTAGATTCTGGTCCACTTTGCAGATGATTCTGGTCAGGGCCTGTCTGCTTACGACAGGAAGAGACCTGACATGTAAAACGAGCAACAAGAATTCATTTAGTTTTTATGTGAGCAGGTGAAACGGAAGAGGATGATACTGCAGTAATAGACTAATAAGACATCAAATAAAGCCATGCCAGTCTGCTTCAACAGATGAACAGATAATGTGTGCGTTAGTGATGCACGGATGGCGGTTAAATCTGCGGGCGCTGCGGATAATCCGCGGATCGGGTGGGTCGGGTAATAAAAAAATGCATTCTGATTATTTGCGGGTGGGTCGCGGGTGGATAAAATAAATCATTAATGATGCAAGTATTAACTACATTTTCTAAATTATGAACGTGTTTTAAATAGGCTACAGAAATTGAATAAACTGTAAATTAACATTAAAAGTTATTCAACAAAACATTATTTAGTCAAGAGCAGTAAGTTTTGTTGTTTGATTAACTTTAATAAAAGACGGCACAGCTAGGCTGCTGTCACAAGACCTATTTCACGGATCCAATACTGATACTCATGCGTTTTATTTTGCAACTGTTTACATTAACTTAAGACAAAACCGACAGTACTTTCTCAATTTGGTACTCGCAGTACGTGCTTTGGATGTGACTGTGAGCGCACGCGCCTCTGGAGAGCGCGAGTACCGAATGGCTTAAAAAGACGTGAAAATAATACATTTTTGTGATGATGCAACAATGACCGATCAGGCAATTGACAATTCTGTCGACTGTCCTGAAACGCGAGCTGAAGTCTTCTATCGCAGTGTGCAGCAGCTCTAGATGCATCGATATGAAACGAAAGTCAAAGAGAGAAGACCCGGTACAGCTGACTCACTCACGCTGTTTTCATCTGATGGTTTGTGTGGATTTATTTACTCATCTAACCTACACGCTATATTGAATAAAGGTTTTGCAGTAATTTCCCTCATTTTAAAGTCGAAAGCTGCGGGAATGAGTAATGCGATGTATGCGCAATCCCGCAACGAAATTCAGGATCTGATTAAACATAATTCTATTATACAGAGAATTGTGAAATAGATTTTCATGACTTTTCAAAAACTTTTGAGTTTATTTATTTTTACAAAACTTTCTAGGCCTGGAAATTGCTGTTCAATGACTTTTCCAGGTTTTTTATGACCGTACGAACCCTAATGTGATGATCGGGTGCGGGTCGGGTGCGGTTATCTAAATCAGACAAAAATACAGGTGCGGGCGGTTGGCGGGGGGATAATTTATTTGAAGCTGCGGATTCGGGTGACGTTTTAGCTCATCCGCGCATCACTAGTGTGCATCTTAGGGGCACGGTTCTCATGGTTTTATCAAACATGGTAATATTAGAGAACTTTACAATTGTGATTTTAATAATTTTATTTCAAATATTTTGTATTTCTTAATTTCTTTCTAGTAATGTTTAAATTTGTTTTAGTTCATTTAATGTTTATTTAAAATGTTAAATATTTGCATTTTTATTATTTTTGATTATTGTTTGTTTTACTATTGCTGTTATGTATATTTTATAGTAATAATTTTATATATTTCACTATGAAATCATATGATATGTGTATTTATTTTTTTGTGCAATCACTATGATTTAAGTTTTTATATCAATTTTGTCCTTGTGCAGATATCAGACACAATTGGGAAAATCAAATTCATTATGAAATTTGAAACAATTTGGTTCAGTTTGAATTTAAAATGATTTCCTTTTTAATATTTTTGAGAATATGCTGAAATCACAAAAGCATATTAATGTGTATATTATAGGTGATCAAATGTGATGTTTGAAAGAAAAAACATGCAGTAGTTATTCTAAAGCACAGAGAAGTACTTTGTCAGCCGTTTTGCACAAATATGGCCGTTTAGCTCAGGAAGTCTATAAACCGTGAACTTTGACCCCTGCGACGTGGCATGTGGATTGGCTGGATGCTGTCATGCTCCCTGCATCCCACAGTTAAAAACGTGAAAAGCTGAAAACTTTCCCTTGTTCCTCGACGCTGGAGCAGAACTGATGTGAAACCCACATATATGGCTCGTGTTCTCGCTGCAGATGTGCATTCTTTTCCCATCGAGAGATCTTTAAGCCAGCAGTTGCAAAATAAGAGGGAAGCACTTTTCTCATGCGTTTGAGAAGCGCTGACCCGAAACGCTGAAGCCCGGAGCCCCACATGCATTCAGGGCTCGCTGCTTGTGTCTCTGTCATGCTCTCGTTGGCGGGAGGAAGTTGTGGTTTCCGTTTTGTTTCCTTTAATGGTGTGAACTCTGACTATTTGTGTGTGTGAGGAAACATGCGATCAACTGTCTCGTGGGAAATGTTGTTAGTAATACTGGAATTGATGACTCTTGATCATTGTGGGTTATTGCAGGGGTTTCTCTGGATGAAAACATCAGCGCTTTATATAACTCTGAAGTTATTTTGGGTCACTTCAGAGGTTTAACTCTTGACTGACTTGACTAGTTTAGCTGGTCAGTTGTTCTCGCTGTGATCTGCTTGCTCATATGCAGAACGGATGATGTTGCTAAATTCCAGCTGACTCTTTGTAGAGAAACACACCAGGAACAAGCATATCTGACGTTAATTTTCCTTTAGTGTCAGAAAGAGGACGAATCGGCATGTTTAAAATTAGTAAAAACAGGGTTTCCCCAGTCATGGGAAGCCAGGAATGTATAAAATTGTAATTTTAGGCATGAAAAAGTAATGGATTTTTTAATGTAATTTATTATATGACTACATAATATTATTGTCATTCAATTTGTGTAGTTATAATTTTAAGTTTGTGTGATTTGTTTCCTCAGAAAAACAACAGAACCATGGAATCAAGTAATATTTTTTATTTATTTATTTACTGTAAAATGTAGAATGTCATGGAATTTGGCAAAATTCTGATTAATAAATCACAAGCAGAGCCATACACTTAAAATTGAATGAAACTGCCATATGGACTAAATATAATGTCTGCATGTAATATCCCACAATTTTTCTTCCATATTTTAATTTCAACAGTAAACCCCTGTTATCCAGCACCTTGTCTGCAAAGATTAATTAAATTCAAATATTATGCATTTGTTTGATTACCACCATTTTTAACAGTAAATGTTTATTAAATCATAAAACACAGAATCCAGAGAAATGAAAACAGACAACAAAGAATTTCTTGGAAAAAAAATATCATGTTCAATATCATAAAACTTTTCATTAGTTATTAAATGTTAATGTTTTATGAATTCAATTGATTAGACAGTTGATTTAATTATTATAATTTTATTAAACCATTAAAACAGAATCCAGAAAAATTATAATGGAAAACACAGAGTTTGGGATAAAATAAAATAGAATCTGGAAAAAAAGATTTCTTCTGCTCTATGCAACTTCTAAAAATTACAATTTATCAGTCAACTCTGATGTGCTTATGAAATATTTTTGGCTAATTTGATAATGCTTATTATGCTGCTGATCACCGATTTTTATATGTATTTCAAATGTAATTGATATGTATATAATATTCTCTATAAAATAACAGCACCACTAATAATAATAATAATGAATCCAAAATACAAATATGAAATTTAAAATGTAGATATAAAAATTATTTTCAAAATGACCATTTTAAAATGTCCTAATTTTACCATATTTTCTGTAACCACTTGCTTGCAAGCATTCTGCAGATTTTCCGATTTCTTTAGGTCTGTCCATGATGTTGCTTCTCATTTGATTGGACTCTGGAAGTGCAGTTAGGGCTGGGCGATATAGCTAAAAAAATTTATCAACGATAAATAGTACATACATACTGGTAAACAATGTATAGCCTGAATGCACTGTAAGTCGCTTTGGATAAAAGCGTCTGCTAAATGCATAAATTATTATTATTATTATTATTATTATTATTAATTAATTATTATTAAATTATTATTAATTATATAATGTTTCATATCATTCGGTATCGATAATTATTGACATTTTTTATAACCTTTTTTAAAACAGAGCAATAGAAAAAATGTTTAAATTTAACCACTGTATTTTTAAATTAACCCAATTTATTGAGACAAAGGACAATTATTTTTTGTTTTAACAATCAAACACAAAATAAAAATTTAACAAATATCTAATTTCTAATGTTTTATATGCAGATTAAATAGGTCTTGAAACTTTTGGCTTGTTTCCCGAGGCCACAGGAGGGTGCAATGAAGAAAAGAATGCAGCGCATTTAAATAGTCAACACAAGGAAGTAACTCTATAAAAAACGTGCATTACGTCTAAATTAACACATAAAAATCAAATATAATTTCGTAAATTGCATAAACAATTATGAACAAAACAGCATCATGTATTTATGCATTGCTTAATCCAAAGAGCCAAAGCGCCATTCACACAGATTGCATTTAAAAACATAAGAGACGCAGTGAAAAGGACTAAACCTCCACAAATTCGCGACGTGTTTTCTAAAAGTTTAAACCGTTTTAACTTTGCATGGTTACATCTCTTGTGTGAGACGCAAGTGCAGCAGTCATATTTATCCGACTAAAAAAATGCGCTGAATATGCGTTTTGTGTGAATGGCTTGGTTTCGGTTTTAACCCATTCAAGATCTTCTCCGCATTGAGCTTTTACATTTCTCTAATATTTTGAATGAATAACGCAGCAGCGGCGCCTTTGGTGGGCTAGACTAAGAAAACATTAAAATGCAACAACGTCACTTACATCATTATCACCGCATCTCGTGCTCCACTGATGACTCTCCCTGACGCACACATAACATTGCAAATGTTTATTTTAAATTCGACTAATATTCATTCTTTATTTACAATCTCCTCATCACAGGCAGGCACAGCACTCAATTCAGCATGTGTTCGTGTTTGTGTGTGCTGTGTGCGTCACTCATAGCACATAGCATCGTGCACTATATCGATCATTTTTTCTATCGTTATCGAAGAAGGTGTACCGTCGATAAATATCGATACCGTTTTATCGCCCAGGCCTAAGTGCAGTTGAAATTTTTTTTTTCACTGTAGATCCTGATGTGAATGCTAACTAGATTTTGCTGACTGAATAATGCAGCCTTTTAGGTCATACAACTCACCAAGATGCTAGACAAACAACAGCGAGCAGCCACAGCACAGTTTCCAGCTATCGATAGCATCGTCAGTGCTGTGGGACGTTTGAGTCATTTTTGTCTTGCTGCTAAACACACAGCAGAAGCCGTTAGCGAGAGCCAGCAGCGTGTGTGATCTGGATGTGACGCCTGGGATTCTCCAGTCTGTCTCGCCGGGTGAAAAGACGCTGGTTGACTCACAAGCCTCGTCTTTTCTGCTGGGGAGTTGGGTTTCGTGGAAGCGTGCGGTTCTTGAGCGGTCGTGGTCAGATGCTCCCAGGCGTTAAAGTGTGTGGTTTCTCGACAGACCGTTACAGACCCACCATGAGCCTGATGTCATGAGAGCAGATCTGAGCAGAATCATGACACAAATAACACCTCAGTCTCCGGTCAGGATGAGTGAGCAGCTCAGCTATGTGTTACTTCCTGTCATTTTCTCATGAAAGATCAGTTATTCAAAATAAAGCCCCAAACTCAGAAAGGACACATTAATTTGATCAAAAGTGACATTTATAATGTTACAAAAGATTTCTATTTCAAATAAATGCTGTTCTTTTGAGCTTTCTGTTCAGCAAAGAATCCTGAAAAATAAATCTTGCATCTTGGTTTCCACCAAAATATGACTGTTTTCAACATTGATAATAATCAGAAATGTTTCTTGAGCTGAATGATTTCTGAAGGATCATGTGACACTGAAGACTGGAGAAATGATGCTGAAAATTCAGCTTTGATCACAGCAATAAATTACATTTTCAAATATATTCACATAGAAAACAGTGATATTAAATTGTAATAATATTTCTCAATATCACTGATTTTGCTGCAGATAGGGTAAACGTACCTATTAAGCTCACTTCCATTTTTGAGCTCAGATTATAAAAAGAAAAAATAATGTATTAGAATGATTTTTATGTATTATAAGATTGTGTGGTACTACACTAATATATTACTTCACAGGCAATATGGCAATCACAGTCTCATCCCCAAATATATAGAATTTATACATATAGAATTTGAATTGTTATTTAAATTGTTTGTAACACAATTTAAATTTAAGCTTTTTGGTTTTATAAATGTTGTCTTGTCCTTGAATACTTGCATGCCGTTTTTTTTTTTTTTTAAAGATGTCATCGGATACCCATTTTCCACAAGTTGATATGATTCTTTAGGGTCTTAATGAAAAGTCTATAACATACTTTGGTTAAAATTTCTCAAAGGTAGTGTAAAAAACACCCTTTTTACCCTGTCAAAATCAGCTCTGCAGAAATCAACCTGTTTTTTGCATGTTGCTTTAAATGCTAATGAGCTCTGCTGACCCCACCCTTCTCTTCTGTGGGGTGAAGAACCGTGCTTTGAGACTGTTTACTTTAGCCGTAAAACTTGCTAACTAGCATGTTATTAGGAAAGGCGATTGCAAAGATTCTTAAAAAAAATCCTTATACTCACTTCTTCTGTAGGTGAAGCTGGATCACGAATGATTCGCGAGAACATAGATGCATTTATGTAGATCGGGGGACACATTCCTTTCACAAACAAACGTAATCCACTGCATCTTCAGCGGCTCAGATGTCGGGAGTAAATGACGACTGCTATGTTCATTATTACATCCAACAACAGAACACCTCAATCACTTAGGAGTCATTCTTGTCTACATCTGCTCCGGCGGTGAAACAATGGAGTGAATTTAGCATCCGATGACCCCTTTAAATGTAATATATACGTTATTTAAACTTTTACATGTTTATTTATTTGTTGTTGCAAGTTAGTATTTATTTATATTAGCATATGAAACTACATGCTGTTTGTAGTGACTGTTGACATTTTGGTATTATGACATCCCTTTTTTTTGTTTGTGATGTGGTGTGCCACCACATCTCTCACACACACACACACACACACACACACTTACACAACCAATTGAAGTGTGTAAAAACAGATGTGTGCAAAGCCACTTCACTGACAGGAAAGATGAACTCACTCCAGTTTACTTCTGACACAAACGCATGTCTTCATTTATAGTGTGTGTGCGACCATGACTGATTCCGTACACACTGTTGAATACTTTATAGCACAGAAAGGCCTTGACACACCTATTGGGAAAGAGGATCATGCCATTGTGTGTGTGATCGTGTGTCTTTATATGGGTAAACACGGGCATTCTAGATGAATGGACCGTCAACAGTCATCATCGGTGTGTGTGTCAAACGGATTTAGGAGTGGGACAGTGACTCAGTTTGCACTGGAATGTCTGGTGTGTGTGTGTAATGGTATTCACTATTTTATAGGGACCAAATGTCCCCACAATGTCAAACGGATTTAGGAGTGGGACAGTGACTCAGTTTGCACTGGAATGTCTGGTGTGTGTGTGTGTAATGGTATTCACTATTTTATAGGGACCAAATGTCCCCACAAGTATAGTAATACCAGTAAATTTGGACCTTGTGGGGACATTTTTAGAAACAAGCTTATAAATCATACAGAAGTTTGAAAGTTTTTTGCGAATCTAAAAATTCCTGTAGTTTTGTGTGAGGGGTAGTTTTAGGGTTAGGGGATAGAAAATACAGTTTGTACTGTAGAAAAATAATTTCACCTCACTTTCTTTGTAGGTCTGTCTAATAGATTTAACATACTTTATGTAATTAATAATATTTAGAATTTTCATATTTTCCTTTTTTAATTACAATTTATAATTTTTGTCCTTTTTTCTTAAAAGTATTACATTTATTTATTTCAATTTTAGTACTTAAATTTTTTTAAATGTTGTATTTGTTGCATTAGAAACTAACTGAAATAAAATACAGAAAGATGTGAATCGTCCAACCGTTTTTCTTTTTTTTAAATTTAGTTAGTTTTATTGAATTTTGTCTTTTTGTCTTTTTTTTTTTACTAAAACTGAAATCAAATGTAATCATTTTATTTAACTTTTTTTTTAGTAATTTTAGTGCTTCAACTTCAACTAAATGTAAACCTGAAATCTTCCCTTGACAATAAAGTTTTTGTATGTTTGCATTTATTTCAGTTAACATTTATTTATTTATTTATTTATGTATTTAACGTAAATGTTTCTTTTTCCTTTTGTTTTGTTTTTGTGTTTTGTCATTTTAATTCGTTTTTTAATGTCTGTTTAGTTTAATTGAAATTTATTCCAGTTTTAGTAATTTTAGTACTTAAACTAGATGCCGTTGAAATGCTGTATTAGCAACTAGCTGAAATGTTTTTTTTTTAAACAAAAGTTTCTCAAGTTTTTATATATTTTTTTATATGTTATACTTATATACCTAATTGCAATGTATACATTTATTTTGTTTAACTTTTTAAAATATATTTGTAGTTTTAGTTGATGAGATTGAGAACAATATCTCACTCAAAGGAAATGTGTGTGTGCGCGTGCGCGCGCATGCTTTTCTACTGAAATGACTGAATGGTCCAACCGTCTCTTTCCGTATTGCACATACTTGTCCGTCTTGTCCCGTATAGGCCGATGTACTCACACAGGAAGAGGAAGTTGGGCAGAAGTTTGTGAACAGCAGTTTCTCCGGTGCCTGTTTTCTGTCTGCTTTTTTCTGTTGTCTCATTGTAAGCGTCCCGCTGAGGGGGGTGGGCTCATATTTCACATTCCTGCACCCGAAGGACAAACAAACATAAATGAGGCTGAACATCAACTTTGAAAAACACACTTTCCTTTCTGTGAAGTGAGAGCATTTTTGGGCGCGAGACAGGAAAAGGTGTGGCGACTGTCATCAGGTGTGAGTGTGGCTTTTGTGTATGTGTTCAGGAGGGGGTGGGATTCTGGCAGCCTATTGCGTCACAGAACTGAGTGTGCGTTGCCTTATAAGGGCATGAGAACATTACAGGAGACACAGGAAGAGAGTGACGATACCAGGAGACCAGGCCTACCGGACCGACCTGTCTGACTTCATTCTCTCTCTTTCTCTCACTTTCTCCCCTTGAGCTGTTCTTTATGACACACCACATTAGGAGTCATGCATACATTAAAAAGTGGCCTGATTAGTCACAGGGTCAAAATTGCATTGTTGACTGAAGAAAATAAAACACCAACAAGTTGCATCGGTGTATAAAATCACATTTTATTTTAATATTACATTTAGATATAATGTAAAATACTGGTAGAGTGAATTGAAAACAGAGTTGGTGTTCAAACAGTTTCACTTAGAAACTGCTAGTAATTTTCACAAATAGTTACAAAGAAATGGCAAGTGAATGTAAAATTTTGAAGTGTAAAGACTGAAATAGTATTTTTATGTAAATGTGATTTAATAATCTGTTTATAAGAGTGGAAGTGAAACTTTTACAAACACTGCAAACAATATAAACGTGTATTTTATTCCCATCAGTCCACAACAAATCCTTTTAATTTAACATTATTCAGAAAAATATGTGTAAAACAAGCATAAATTATAGTGGAATTATTTATCGACAATGGTTATTTATTTAAAGTAAAACTGAAACTTGCGTGTGGGAGAAACATTATACAAATAAACTGGAGTAATGTAAATAAAACGGCAGTAATGTTGCTGAAAATTCAGCTTTGCATCACAGAGATAAATCACATTTTAACATATATTCAAATAGAAAACAGTTAATTTAAATTGTAATACTATTTCACAATATTACTATTTTTGCTTTGAGCAAATAAATGCAACCTTGGTGAGCAGAAGAGACTTCAGAAACAAAAAGAAAATTGCAAACCTCGAACTTGAACATTTTAAAAAAAATTAGTTAGCTGTATGCAGTACACTGATATTCCATTAGACGTACCAATATGATTCATCTTTTTTCTGTCATTTTAGACTTTTTGTTTGTATGCAGTGTCATTAAAGGGTTAGTTCACCCAAAAATGAAAATTAGCCCACAAATTACTCACCCTCAAGTCATCCTAGGTGTATATAACTTTCTTCTTTCAGACGAATCCAGTCGGAGTTATATAAAAAATCGTCTTCGATCTTTCAAGCTGTTTCATGGCACTCAGCGGGTGTTGTGTGCATCAGTCCAAAAGAAGTTAAATAAAAAGCGCCCATCCATTAAAAAAAAGCGGCTCACACGGCTCCGGGGGGTGAACAAAGTCCTCCTGTAGTGAACCGATGCGTTTTTGTAAGAAAAATATCCTGATTCAAAACAGTTCCGGGCGGATGACGTATGAGTTCAGCGTTGCGCATGCGCCGCTCAGAAGTGACGAACGTGGAAGCACAGCGGAGGGATCAAAACAAAACACTGGTCACTTATTAGAAGTACAAAATCAGGATTTGTAAAGTAGAATGTCAGAGGATTTCAATATACTGCATAGCAACCACTCATAATTCAATGACCGTGTCATAGCAACTTTTACATGGTCAAATGCCACTCATGATTCTTTTAGAATATATAAAGCTCCAGTTAAACCTGATTGATCCAGTGAGATTAGTTGTTGTGTAGACGCTGAATGCCCACAGACTCTCACCTGCGCTTTGACTCGCAGAACCCTCCAAACACTGGTTTAGTGCATTCCACAGTAAATATTAGCCCAGAGAGGGACAGAGAGAGAGTGTTTATGTAAGTGCTGAAGAGACACATTCCATCCTGGTGTGGGCTGTGAGGAGCTGGGCCGTCTCTTTCTCTCTAGTGGGAGTTCAGAGGACTTCTGTCGCTCGCTCTCTCTCCACTGGGGAATGTGAGGAATGAACATCCACAGAGCTTCAAATGTTCCATGTTCCCCAGTGATGGGACGCTAGCGTTGGGAAATCTGCATTTTTGCGAATTAGTGCACTCAACGGAGGTCCCAGAAGTCCCTGCGTGTCCTTTTTTTTTTGTTGCAGGGGCTGCATGATTGTAAAACAGAAAATGTGATTTGCCTTAGAGCGATAATCAATTTGCAAAAGGCTATGATTGAATTAAATAAGCATGTGCACTGCCTGTTTCACTGAGTGAAGCGTGGCGTTGTTCATTTACACGTGAGCAGCTCATGATCCAGTGTTTCCAGTGTCTCAGAGCGGCTCGGTTCACAGTAAATGCTGCTTTACACAAACTCATCTCTGAGTTTGGGTCGCTTGTAACATGCATTTGAATATGCAACTTGTGACAACCATCTTCACAAATTTATAGTGCTCCCTGTGATTTCAGACAAAATAAAAGATGGTTTAATGCATGAAAATCAAAAATAAGTATTACCTATATATGTTATTATTACTGTAAAATGACATTGTATTTTTTTAAATGTTTTTTTTTTCAGTAGTAGTTTTACAGTTGTAATGTAAACTAAAATGATTATTTACAAAATATTTGAAATATTATTATTGAAATTTTACAGTTGTAATATTTATATTTTTAAAAATTATAAAAATATTTAGTAGTAGTAGTTATTATAAAAATCATTATTATTATTGTATTTTATAGCCTTATTTATAAATCATCACAATTTCTGACCAAATGTAGAGCCCTACAAACAACAATAGCAAACCTGAAGCTTTTTAAAATTGCATTTCAAGTTTCAAACAGCCCCCCGCCCAACTCCAAGTGCTGATTGGTCACTGCATCGTTCTATTTGTGTTATAATACACAATATAATAACAGCTAAAGTCTGTCAGACCAGAGACACAGTCTCTGCAGTGGCTTCTCCAGTTACCAAACAAGAAATCCGATTCCTCCTGGCAGGAAAGATCGGATCTCCTGTCTGCTAACAGGCCAGGTGGGTCTTGGTTGACCTTTGAGCCGGAGTCAAGAGAGAACGCAGGGCGAGTCGCAGTATATCACAGTTTATGTGTCTCTGTATTATTCTCAGCTGTGGCCTGATGTGGTTCTGCTTTTTCTTTTTGTTTCTGATCAGAGTGTGGTAGATGAGAAACCACTTCATTTAATTTCGCTTGTTTCCGAGCACTCAGAAACCCACTGAGGTGTATTTCAAGCCTGTAATACTGTGCCTGCAGTACTTTGACAGAATTACCTGTTGCTATCTTAATCTGATGCACAGTCGCTAGCTAGTAGCTACAGGTGGTTGTGTGTTTTTGGCTCTGTCGGATGACTGTGTTGGCAGACTAGATTTCCTGTGTCCCTGTGAGGCCTCAGTTTAATCCGACCCGACTCACTTTCCTCAGTGAAAGCAGCCTTGAGAGAGAGTCCGATTCACGCTTGTGAGTCAGCGCTAGTAAAGCTCCGGTCCGCCACCAGAGCTAAAACACACAGAACAAGTAGTGTACTTAAAATAAGCCAAAGTCACCGGGTGAAAATGGGCAGAGATGTTACCAGATAGTCTGTGAAATGGGAAAGACAGCACTGCGTTTTGTCAGTTTCTTAGTATTTGTCCTCAAATATGCTCTGATTTGCTGTTGTTTACTCCTGTTAGTTGCCTTATTAGTTACAGATTGACCTTTTGCCAAATTCCTGCTCGTCCACCACTGCTTCGGGAGGATGGCGCAGGAATTTCAAGCGCACTTGGTTTGGTGACCTTTCTTGGCAACGGTTTTTATTTCTCCCACAAACTGATTAAGCGGTTGATACGCAAACCTTGAGCACCACCAGAATCTCCAGAGCGGAACCATCGTTTTTCTGTGCGATTCATGTATCTGTGTTATTTATGAATGTTTGTGTGAATGAGAGGTTAAAGGAGTAGTTCACCCAAAAGTGAAAATTTGCTGAACATGTGCTCACCCTCAGCAACCCTCTACATTGCGAGTAAATCACTCGCATAAGCGACTAAATCTTCACTCTGGGCGACTAAATGATGTCTAATATTAGCCAATGGCTAATAAATTCTCAGATTTTACTCGCCAGTGTGAGTTCCTTTGGAATTCTTCAGCTTTTAAGAAATGCCGGGTTTTCCGGCAGTGGGCGGAACTAATGCGCAAACGACAATCTCATTGGCTGGCGCTCACCTATTATCGTCCCTGTTTAGATTTCAGCGAATCCGTTCGAGCGAACGCACACAACCTGATTAATATTCATGAATCCAGAAGCTCGTTAATCCTCACCAAAGGATCCTCTGCAGTGAATGGGTGCCGTCAGAATGAGAGTCCAAACAGCTGATAAAAACATCACAATAATCCACAAGTAATTCCAGTCCAGCAATGAATGTCTTGTGAAGCCAAAAGCTACGTGTTTGTATGAAACAAATCTGTTTTTAACTTCAACCCATTGTTTTATGCTAAAATACGAGTCTTCTATCTATAATATTGCTTTCTCCAGCAAAAAAAACTGTCTGAATCAGGAGAGAAATCTGCACAGATCAAGCACTGTATGTAAGCAAAAACAGTCCAAAACAGCTGTAAACAAATATGTGGATGGAACAACAGGAGATGGACTTCTTCCACTGGAGGAAGTGCTATTATGGATTATAGACTTGTATTTTAGCTTGAAGCAACGGTTTAACATTAAAAACGTCTTAATGATGGATTTGTTTCTTACAAACACGCAGCTTTTGGCTTCTCAAGACATTAACTGATGGACTGGAGTGGTGTGGATTACTTGTGGATTATTGTGATGTTTTTATCAGCTGTTTGGTCTCTCATTCTGACGGCACCCATTCACTGCAGAGGATCCATTGGTGAGCAAGTGATGCAATGCTACATTTCTCCAAATCTGATGAAGAAACAAACTCATCTACATCTTGGATGACCTGAGGGTGCGTACATTTTCAGAAAAATGTTTATAGTCAATTGTGAATCCGAAGAATGAGATGTTCTCAGACTTAATTTCCGAGTCTCCTACTCCCTGTCCATCTGCACCCGATGACGGTTGTAAAGCTCATTTCCTTTGGACCGTGGGATGTTTTTTTGACAGGACCTTTCTTCCGTCTCCTGTTTTGTGAGTTAAAGTGACAGTTCACCCAAAAATGACATTTCTACGATCATTTATTCACCCTCATGTTTGAATTCCTTAAATGACAGAATGTTGATTTTTGGGTGAACTGTCCCGTTAAGACTGGAGGGATGTTGTCACTCTCGGTTATTCATTTTTATTCCACCCGGAGTGCTTCCCTCAATTACTCGCACATTAATCTCTGAAACTATTTCGGCATGAAGTTTGATCACTTGTGCAATTTGTTTGTCTTGTTCAGTTTCTTTCCTTTTTCTAGCTCAAAGGTCATTCATCTCGTTCTGATCAGAGTTTAGAGTGATTTATTGTACATGTGTGGGCTGAAGAAACTTCCTGTGTCACATCCTGTAACCATAAAGCTCAGCAAATATGGCTTTGATCGGAAAGTGTGTGTATGAAGGTGTGAATTCACACATTCATATCAAAATAATCTTTTTAATATTATTACTTAGTTTTTATGTTATGTTTACATTTTTAGTCAAAGTCAATTTGTTGTGTTTTAGTCATTTTTATTACTTTTTTGTTTAATATGTCTGTTTAGCTTTTACTAGTAATTATTTAAATTTTTGTTTTAGCAAAGTTCGTGCTTTAGCTGATTGAAAATTAGATTTTGGTTTCACAATTAACTGAAATAAAGTAAAATAAATATATATATTTCTGTCAATGTATAATTTATTTCTATTTGCATATATATACAGTGGGTACGGAAAGTATTCAGACCCCCTTAAATTTTTCACTCTTTGTTATATTGCAGCCATTTGCTAAAATCATTCAGTTCTATTATCGCCAGACTCCAGGTGTGTCATCTTAAAAACTCAAAGCTCAGCAAGGAGTGACAGAACCGTCATCAACGTCTGTCTGATGCGTACAAACCAGCAATTAAAAAAAACGCAGTTTTGTGCACGCATGCAGACTGATGTCGCTTCTCGCTGAGTGTTGTTTTTCAGATGACACGTCAAGTTAAAAATAGTTCTGTTTCCCTCATGCATCCCTCATGTGTTGGAGATCAGCTCTCTTTGAACATCATTAGTTGCTATGAGTCTGTCACGTGACGCAGGAAACAGGATCCTCTGCTCAGGTGGAGGCGTTTGCCCTTGAGAATGGATGCAGATGCACTGAAGTCTTCGCATTCTCTCACGTCTCTTCACTTTCGGCTGTGTTCTCGCTCTTCAAACAAACACACTTCATTTGTTTGGACAGCCTCTCTCTGTGCGTGACACGCATGTCTGGCATTCTTAACATCACTCTTGTGCCATATTGGGATGATTTCAATTCCTGTGAACTCTCCCTGAGTCAGACACTCCTGTCCAGCATTCTTCAATCAGCTCTTCTGTCACTTTGTGTTGCCTTCTATTTCACAGATGCAGACACATTTCAATCAAAGCTCATTTCCAGATTGGGTCTCCTGTAGTAAGGATTGAATTATACTCTACACAAGCACATGACCACAGATGTTTATTTTTGCCATTTAACCAGATATGTTGTTATTCAGGTTACAAATTGTGTTGATAGCTTATTTGAACAAAATAACTGTTTATAGGTTAGTGAAATTGCTCAGCAAGATTCACTTCATTCTGATTTGTTTTTCTTCGGTTACGAAGTGTGATTGTGGGTTTTAATTTTTATATTTTTAGCTCCAGGTTTTCTTTGCTTGTTTGTAGGTCTGAAAAAGATGAGCAAAAGAAAAGCCCAAATATGATTATAGGGCTGGGCGATATAGCTAAAAAAACTTATCAACGATATAATGTTTCATATCGTTCGGTATAGATAATTATTGACACTTTTTTTATAACCCTTTTTAAAACAAAGAGCAATCAAATTTTTTTTTATTTAACCACTGTATTTTTAATTTACTCAATTTATTAAGACAACAAATATTTTTTTGTTCTGTTTTAACAGTCAAACACAAAATAAAATGTAAACAAATATCTCTTTTCGATGTTTTATATGCAGATTAAATAAGTCTTAAGGAAACTTTTGTCTTGTCTCCCGAGGCCACAGGAGGTCGCAATGAGCAAAATAATGCAGCGCATTAAATTGTTTATTCAGTGCAATGAAATAACAACGGTCTATAAAAAACGTGCATAACGTCTAAATTAACATATAAAAAATCTAATATAATTTCGTAAATTGCATAAACAATTATGAACAAAACAGCATAATGTATTTATGCAGTGCTTAATACAAAGAGCCGAATCGCGCAGATTTAATTTAAAACATATGAGACGCAGTGAAAAGGAATAAACCTTCACAAATTCGCGACGTGTTTTCTAAACGTTTAAACTGTTTTAACTGTGCATGGCTGTCTATACATCTCTTGTGTGACGCGAGTGCAGCAGTCATATTTGTCCATCTAAAAATGCGCTGAATATGCGTTCTCTGTGAATGGCTTGGTTTCGGTTTTAACCTAATCAAGATCTTCTCCGCATTGAGCTTCTATATTTCTCTGATATTTTGAATGAATAACGCAGCAGCAGCGCGTCTCGTGGGCTAGACTAACAAAACATTAAAATGCAACAACGTCACTTACATCACCGTATCTCGCGTGCCACTAATGACGCTCCCTGATGCACACCTAACATTCAAATGCAAATGTTTATTTTAAATTCGACAATATTCATTCTTTATTCACAATCTACTCATCACAGGCAGGCACAGCACTCATTTCTGATTATAGGGCTGGGCGATATAGCTAAAAAAACTTATCAACGATATAATGTTTCATATCGTTCGGTATAGATAATTATTGACACTTTTTTTATAACCCTTTTTAAAACAAAGAGCAATCAAATTTTTTTTTATTTAACCACTGTATTTTTAATTTACTCAATTTATTAAGACAACAAATATTTTTTTGTTCTGTTTTAACAGTCAAACACAAAATAAAATGTAAACAAATATCTCTTTTCGATGTTTTATATGCAGATTAAATAAGTCTTAAGGAAACTTTTGTCTTGTCTCCCGAGGCCACAGGAGGTCGCAATGAGCAAAATAATGCAGCGCATTAAATTGTTTATTCAGTGCAATGAAATAACAACGGTCTATAAAAAACGTGCATAACGTCTAAATTAACATATAAAAAATCTAATATAATTTCGTAAATTGCATAAACAATTATGAACAAAACAGCATAATGTATTTATGCAGTGCTTAATACAAAGAGCCGAATCGCGCAGATTTAATTTAAAACATATGAGACGCAGTGAAAAGGAATAAACCTTCACAAATTCGCGACGTGTTTTCTAAACGTTTAAACTGTTTTAACTGTGCATGGCTGTCTATACATCTCTTGTGTGACGCGAGTGCAGCAGTCATATTTGTCCATCTAAAAATGCGCTGAATATGCGTTCTCTGTGAATGGCTTGGTTTCGGTTTTAACCTAATCAAGATCTTCTCCGCATTGAGCTTCTATATTTCTCTGATATTTTGAATGAATAACGCAGCAGCGGCGCGTCTCGTGGGCTAGACTAACAAAACATTAAAATGCAACAATGTCACTTACATCATCACCGCGTCTCGTGCGCCACTGATGACGCTCCCTGACGCACACATAACATTCGATTGCACCGGTTTTGCATTCAAATGCAATTTTTTTTTTACATTTTAAATTCGACTTATTCATTCTTTATTCACAATCTCCTCATCACAGACAGGCACAGCACTCATGTTCGTGTTTGTGTGTGCCGTCTGTGTCATTCATAGCACGTGGCTATATCGAACATTTTTTCTATCGATGGTGTACCGTCGATAAATAGTTAAATAGCAATACCGTTTTATCGCCCAGGCCTATATGATGATATTAATAAAATGATAATAATAATTATTATAGTAATTAATAATTTATTATTATTATTATGTTACAAATGTATCTAGTTTAGTGTGTTAGGTTACAGATTTAATTGTAAAAATTGCGATTTTTTTAAAAATATTTTTCTTTTTTTAGCTCCAGGTTTTCTTGTTTGAGCAAATGCCCAAAATGTTGACATTATATATCATAATAATGATGATGATGATGATGATGATAATCTTTTTTTATTTCTTGTTTGAACAAATGCCCAAAATGTTGACATTATATATCATAATAATGATGATGATGATGATGATGATAATGATAATGATAATAATAATATTATTATTATTATTATTATTAC
>NW_015554124.1:633336-667077 GCF_001515605.1 Sinocyclocheilus anshuiensis
TATATATATTTACTAATAGTAAATTTACAGACAGTGTGCGAGAGTTTGATGAGACTTTCTCTGCTTTATAATAAAACATCTAATAATAGTTACCTTTGCAGGTAAATATGTCTCTGTTGCCTTGTGGTGGTTTGGAGTTCCAGTGGGATTCGGATATATGTGTGTTTAGACGTGGATCTGATGTCAGAATATGGGATATGTATCTGATTTAAAACCACATTTGGAAGTGGTGAAGAACATATGCGGAAAAATGGGATCCAGTGTGGATTTGTGTGTTCACAGGTGTGACAGTATCTGATCTGATCCGTGTCATTTCTGCAGGTGTCTAATGACTAATCTGTCGTTCTCAGAGCGTGCCAGGTTTGCAGATCTGGTTGTTGGCGTTTGTGGTTTGAGATCGAACTGTCCCGGGCCGCTGCGAGGGTTAACGTTCCTGCAGGCTGACTGAGAAACCCGAGTCTCACAAAGACAGGAAGTGCTATAAATAAATCAACAAATAAACATGGCATCCACCAGGACGACTCCTGCTTGGATGTCCCTCGTTCTCTTCCTGTGCTCCTCTTTTCCTCCTCTGCTGCTGTCGCTCCGGGTCGAGAGCTCAGATTGAGAAGTTTGTTCGAGTGAATGTGAAGCTTATTATTATAGTTTATTAGGTGTATTATTTATTTTAATCATTTATTTTTATTTTTATTATTTATATTTATTTATTTTTACACTATTATTTAAATCATGTATTTTTATTTTTATATTTTTAAAATATTTAATTTATTAGTTTAAATATATTTTTATGTATTTTAAATATATGTATTTTTGCATTTTTACACTATTTAAATAATTTAAAGTGCCCCTATTATGGATAATGAAAGGATCATATTTTGGTTTTGGGAGTCCCCAACAACAGGTTGACATGCATGCAAGGTCAAAAAACACTGTCATTGTCTTATAATATGCATTTATTTTTACATTACTTGCTCAACGACTCCCAAACGATTCTCTCAACGATTCATTTTTCCAAACCCCTCCTTTGCATGAGGCTAATCTGCAGTGATTGGTCTGATTTCCATTTCATCACGCCTGTGATGCCTGATAAAGCAGCTTGTGAGTGCTTTGTGTACAACGTTACCGGGGAAACCGCTATTTATACCGCTACAAAAGCGCCACCTAGTGGCAAAGAATTAAACTGCATTTTCATTCAGACCAACAGGAAAAGACCAACAAGTGGGCGGGCAATATGCTAATGTTTCATGTTGACTCACTTTTACATTTTACACTGTATTATTTATACATATTTATATTAAATATAAAACATTAATATTTATTAATCTTGTTATTTTTTTACATTTACACAGTTTGAATTGATCTTTATTTATTTAATTCACTTTATTTAATCTTAGTTGTTATTTATTTTTACGTTTTTACACCGTATTATTTAAATCATTTAGTTCTATTTTTTATTTTTTTTTAATACTGTTTTCATCTAAACTTTCCCTGGACACTGGTTTGTAATCTCCCGTCCTAAAAAAACACTTAAAACACACTCATGCTGGTGTGTTTTACCCGAGCAACTAACATTCACACTTTCTCCAGATATATAGTTTTTATGCCTATTTATAATTCTTTGAAGATGTACATGTTATTAGTGAACATATTAACTGTCAATTCAGTGTCAAATCCATAAAGCTGTTGAAAGCAGGCTGGATAGAGAGAGTGTCACTCGTGCTGATTGTGTGTGTTGAGCTCGTTCCTGTGAGCACCACACCCTCACCTATCAATCCCGCCGCTACAGGAGTGTGTGTTCGTGTGGGACGATGAACTTCATCTCGCGTGCGTTCTTGAGCAGGGAGTGGCACTTCACTGCAGTCGAGAGAGTTTTGTCTCTTACATCTCTGAAACTCCACGATGCCACCACTGGTCTCAGTGAAACCAACATTGGGTCTCTCATTCTACACAAAATCAAATGTTTCCGTATTCACAATGTATTTATTGTATATTATTTTTATTGTTATTTTTATATATTTTTAATATAGAGTTATAAGTGAATAAATGTAGAGCATTTTTCCATATTTAAATTCTATATTAATATTTTACATTTGCTTTCTAAATTTTCAGTTTTCATTTTATCAATTATTATTTTTTAATATTTCTATTTCTTAGTTGTTGTTTTTTTCAGTTCATTTTCAAGGTAACATTTCAAATTATCATTTAATTAAAATGAATATTGATTTTTTTTATATTATTATATGTAGATTTATTTTTTATTTTTTTTATTTAGATTTAGATGATTATTATTATTTTTTTATTCAAATTGGCCAGTATGCAAGGCAAGCTTGATGTAACCATGTGTTTGTGAAGTGCTTGCATCAGTGTTGTGTGTTTCAATATAACTCTGGCCAAAAGTGGCACATAAATGCATGCATGTGTGGCGTAGCAGCTCTTCCTCTGTAATTCTTCTGACTTGGATGGAATGATGTCACCCACACCCAACTAATCTCAGACGTCCCGCAGGGCTTTCCCTGCGCACACACACACACACACACACACACACACACACACTGAGCCCTGTGTGAGCAGAGGTATTTCTGGCGTTTGTTGACCGCGTGGATGTGGCCGTCCGGCTCAGGTCCTGACTGGTTTGTGTGTATGTGTGTGAAGGCTGAATTGTTTTTGTGGCGGGCCTGTCCCGGATAGGTGCCTGTCGTACGAGGGTAGGGGGTGCTGAAGGGGCTCATTATCCACTAAACTCAATGGCGTCTTTGTGTTTCAGGCCGCAGGCCTAGAAACCCCTTTCCCAGTGTGATCTGATGCCTGTCTCTGTCTGTTCTTGCTGCTTCATGTTGAGCTGCTGTGATCACTCTGGTAATCCAGACTAGTCACTTAGTGAGGATAACTAATGAGTCAACCGCTTGTGCTTTTTTTTCTTAAATTTGTAATGTTTTTTGTAATAGGAAGTTATAAAGGGAGTAAGTGTAGAGCAGTTTTATTTTGTTATTATTTGTATTCTATTATAATATTTGAAATTTGCTTTTATTTTTATTTATATTTATAGCAAACATCTTGAGCATTCCTGCACACTGCAGAACGCAGCCTGTTTCCTGTGTCCCTGACCTTGCTTCCACTTTTTTTTACATCATTTCCTGTTTGTTCTAGACTTTCACGGCCTGGTGCAACTCTCACCTGCGGAAGGCAGGAACGCAGATCGACAACATCGAGGAGGATTTCAGAGATGGACTCAAACTCATGCTGCTCCTAGAGGTCATCTCAGGTCAGTGAGCTGCAAACTTCCTTCATTCACCCAGAAGCCTCTAGTTCTTTTGCAGCTTTCCAGAGCTGTGCGAAACGCTGCAGAGGCGCTGAGCTAATGTTTAGCCGAGGGCTTGTGTTTGTGCTGATCCGATGGAAAGCGTGTTAGAGAACTCCTAGTGTTTTTGTGCAGGGGAGAGGTTACCTAAACCTGAAAGAGGCAAGATGAGAGTTCACAAGATCAACAACGTCAACAAAGCGCTGGACTTCATCGCCAGCAAAGGAGTCAAGCTGGTGTCCATCGGCGCAGAAGGTACAAACTCCGCACATCAGACTTTATATTCACTCCTGTATTTAAAGAGATTTTCCTGCCAGATGAAGATCCCACAGCAGATCTGAAGGCTTGTGCATGTTCGAGTGCGTGTGTGTTTGGGAAATTGTGACCTTTTCGATCCTCCTTCATGTTGACGCAGTGTCTGACTCTGAGAGATTGAGTCAGTGTTTGAGTTATTGTAGTTTGCAATGCATATATTCTAAGATTTGTATTTGCTAGGGTTTTTTTTTTTTTTTTGATAACAAAAACTCATTCATTTTCTGGATTAAAATGCTTAAAGGTTACTACCTAAAATAAAATATGAAACTTTTTTGTTGATTTAAAAATAACTTGAAACAAGCTGTGTATTAAATTAAAATGAAAACTGAAAATATACAAAAAAATTCTAATTCAAAACATTAACAAAAACTGTAATAGTATATCAATGATACTAAAATAACACTGATGCATGAATAAATTATATATACTTTATAGTTCAGTTTATATATGTAGTTTATAATAATAATTATTATTGTTATTTGTTTTTTAAAGCAAGTTTTTTACTTTCAAAGTCTAAACAGTTTTGTGTATCTGCGTTTGTAGAAATCGTGGATGGAAACGCCAAGATGACTCTGGGAATGATTTGGACCATCATCCTCCGCTTCGCCATCCACCGATCCTAATTCTTCTTCTGTCAACTGTCCGAACTAATAAATATCTAAAAATTAATAATATAACGAATTTTTTTTTTTCAAACCTGTAATTTATAATATTTATAGAATTTAGAATTTTGTGAATTTGCTCTTATTTTTATATTTTCAGTTTTCTTTTTAATTTTGTGTTTTAGTAAAGTTTTAGTAATTTTGTAATGTGCTTTTTTTGTCATTTTTATTAGTTTTTTTTATATTTCTATTTAGCTTCATTTTTATTTCAGTTTTAGATTCAGTAATTTTAATGTCAGCTTAAACTTGTTTTATTTAATTTAGTTGTCAAGGCAATATTTCAATTTGTGTGTGTATATATATATATATATATGTAGATACATATACATACACACACACACACACATACATACATATAGATAAGCTTTAATATATCCAACTTTTAAAATGCATAGACATATATTTTCTTTCTGCTGCCAAACTTTTGCTGCAGCAGAAGTGTTTATTCCTGCCTTGTAAATGCATAAAGCGGTGTTAAGAATGTATTTGAATAAACAAATGATCAATGATAGCTAAAGATGATGATTAAAAGATGGCACTTAAAACTGAAATATCTCAATTACACAGCAAAGTTCCTTTACTGTCGTTTGTTACAGTTTAACAAGTTTCCAACATGGTGACATGAATGCAGAAATAGGGGAAAGTTTATAAGCTGTGGTTTGAGTGGCACCCCCTGCTGGTTAAAGGAGAGAACTAAAAGTACCTGTTTTTTCTCTCACACTGTTTTTCTCTTTCTCCACAGCTGGAAGGATGGTCTCGCCTTCAATGCTCTGATCCACAGACACAGGCCAGAGCTCATCGATTATGACAAGCTGAGAAAGGTGAGCATCTCATGAGAGAAAAGTACTAAGTCCAGATGCGATCTGTAAACGTTTTTGTACTGATTTGGGGGGAAATTTTTTTGCAATTCTGTGGAAATGATTAAAAATGGAGCTGTGACTAATTAGCAGCAAAAAGCATAGTCAAAAAAGCATAGTTTAATAAAAATGCAAGGGGTGACGGATGTTGTAGAACTTTGTGAATGATGAACGGACATTTTGACTCTTGCTGAAATCAGTGGAAGTCTCACTTTGTGATAGAAGTATCAGCGTCACCAAATATTAGTATGCAAAAACTGCCTGGATGTAAACTATTTCTAATGAAATCCCAATTTGCATGCTATCCATTCTAAGTCATATTTCACATTACATTACAATTTGAGCATCCCACATCTTAGTATACCCTCCAGGCACGTTCTGCATACTATTTTTGATTGTGCTACTGGAGAATACCAATTTGCATACTATCCATACTAAATAGTATGTGACAGAATTAGTGCATCCCAAATTATAGTACGTCATGATTTGGTATACTATTTTTGATGAGGAGAATTTGCAAACTATCCATCCAAAGTAGCACAGTGAAATCAGTAAAATTATTTAATTAGCAAACATGCCAGGGGGTGATGGACGTTGTCGAACTTTGAATGGGGTATATTTTGATTCTTGTGGAAATCTGTGGATGTTTCCACTGTTTTGCAGGCTTTCTCAGATAATGTAGTGCTATAGAAAAGCTCAAATGATTGTTTGTTTCATTATGTTAACAGGACGACCCAGTGACTAATCTGAACAACGCTTTTGAAGTGGCAGAGCGATACCTCGACATCCCCAAGATGTTGGATGCAGAGGGTATGTACTGTTCTCTCGTTTCTGTGTGTGAAGTTAGTTGTGTGCTTTAGGCTGTGTGATGATGTTTCTGTGTGTGTGTGAGTGGGAGAGAGAGTGAATGAGTCGCTCTATTAAAAAGTGTGTTTTGTGCATGTCAGCACATGCCCTGTATTTCCAGGAGTTGTCCCTGCTCTCCGACACACACTTAATGTCTTCTACAAACAGTGTGTCACCATGGTAACATCCCTGAGCATTATGTTGTTTCTCCCTCAAGCATGATTTCTCCAGGACCTGCTGCGTCGGAGTGTGTTTTTAGTGCTATATTTGTGTGCGTGTGTGTGTATTGTTTTGTAACCCTGAATCATAGTTTGCATACTCTTCGCCCTCTAGAGTTTGTGATATCAGAATTGGTGCATCCCAAATCATAGTACATCAAGAATAATATGCTAAAAGTGACTGGATTGTATGCTTTTGCTGATCAGAGTAGGACCGAGTCCTGCATACTATTGAACCTAAACTGTATGTGATACTTGAATTGGAGTGTCCTAAACCATAGTATACTATCCAGACACTTTTTGCATACTATTGCTGTTTTATTTCTGATGAGAGGAAAACTGAATCCCAATTTGCATACTATCCATCCTAAATAGTATGTGACATAACAATTAGTGTGACTCAAATCATAGTGCATCAAAATAGTATGTAAAAGTGTATATTTCTCAATATAATCTCATTTTGCATACTATCCATCTGAAGTAGTATGTGACATAATTAGTGCACCCCAAATCACAGTGCAAGAAAAATAGTATGCAAAAAGTGCCTGGATGGTGTACTTTTTCTGATGAGAGGATAATTGAATCCCAAGTAACATTAGATTTGAAGAGTCCCAAATCTTAGTAGTCACACATAATATGCTAAAAGTGCCTGGATGGTATACTGTTTCTGATTAGAGGAGAATTGAGTCCCAATTACCATACTATCCAACCTAAATATTATGTGACGACAGAATTGGCACATCCCGAATCCTAGTATGTCAAAAATAGTATGCGAAATAGTGATGGAAAGTCCGGCTCGGCTCCCAAATGGTTTTTCATTTAGTATCAGTATAAGCAATTTTTTATTCAGTGTTTTTATAAAAGCCATATTTTTATGCATTTTTTCGTTACAAAAAACTACAGTTACTATTATTTAACATTTTAATAAAACTTTAATTGAACAATTGAACACAGAACCACAGCAAACAAATCAAATAAATAAAGGCAAAAGTCTAAACATTAAGACACTTTAGTCTTTAGTGCAGGTTGGCATTCAGAAATATCAGATGCCTTAGCTTGGATGTGCTGATGCAGTTTCTCCTCTCTGTGATTAATTGTCCTGTTTTTGAGAAGACTCTCTGAGGGGACTGATGTTGCAACAATGCAGTGTCTTCCTACCTTAACCAACGCGCTTGCGTTTAAATCCGGCTCCCCCGTCTCTCACTGTCACTCTGTGTACCTGGCCTTTACCACTACACTCGCTATCTGCGGAGCGTGTGTCCCCCTTCCTTCTTTCACATAATGGTATGATCCTAGTCTATCCTACCATGTGATTAGCCGCATGTGTATTTTTTGTTGTTGTTGTTGTAATGAAAAAATGCATAAAAATAAGGCTTTTATGAAAACACTGAATAAAAAATTGCTTACCAACACAAACCATTCACAATTGCTAAACTGGGCTAAAATAGAAGGCTCCGGCTGAAGATTCGGCCTTCCCCGACGGAAGTCGGCTCTTCTCGTTCCCTATAAAGAATCGGCTTAGAGCCGGCTCGTTCGTGAACAACACATCACTAATGCGAAAAGTGCTTGGATGGTTCATTGTCTCCAGTGAATTGTCTGAATCTGTATCTGTACTTGCTTTTTGAGCTAATTTTATGAATATTATTCATTTGACATACTGCTTAAGCATACTATATAGCAGGCAGGGAAAGCTATATTCAGGCACGGACAGTTTTAGTAGTAATGAATTTAGCTAGACACTAATGCTCACATACAAATTCAAACAGTGCGGAGCGAATGGATCTGTGGCATCAAGACACAATTCGGTGACGTAGTACCTAAAACCCGGCATACTGCCTTACTACATACTCAAAAGTATGTTCTTGGCCATCACCAGTGAATTGAGATTTGGCATTTGTCGTTGTGTGTGTTAACGAGTGTGTGTTTGAGTCCCGTCTGTCTCCCTGTATGTGCATGTGTGTGTATAACTTTTGTTTCCCTGCAGACATTGTGAACACAGCACGTCCAGATGAGAAAGCCATAATGACCTATGTGTCCAGTTTCTACCATGCATTTTCTGGAGCCCAGAAGGTACCCCATGACCCCTAACCCTTGACCCCTCATCACCTCCTCTTCAGCATGGCTTTTCCCATCAGTACTGGAATAACCAAAGAGGGACGCTGGTGTTTTAACCCGTCTTCCCCTGGCCTACGACTCTTTTCTCAACAGTGAATTAGCTCTTTCTCTCACTTTGCGGGTTGCCAGGGTTATAACAGTGGACTCCAAACCCCATTTCCCTTTGAATGGGGAGCCCATAAAATGCATAACCATCCCCTCCTCTCTCGGTTGGGGACACACAGGCTTTGGGTTGCTTTGCTTCACTGCTGTCTCTTTCTCTCTCTCTTTTTCGGCTGGCTTTGCTATAGATATCGTGGGCACTCTGCGGCCGGATGAGAAGGCTATTATGACCTACGTCTCCTGTTTCTATCACGCCTTCTCTGGTGCTCAGAAGGTGAGAAACCTTTGACCCCTGACTGCTGCCCTTGAAACTCTTAAGGTGCCTTCATGCCTGGTTTCTCATCTTGGTTCGTTGTACTTTGCTGCAACAGCAAAGGACTAACAGTAAATGATCCCTATGGCACTGTATAGCTTGTACACAACATTTTTGCACTATTATGTTAATACAGCAATATTAGGTTAGCTATTTTAAAATTCTTGTATTTGCTCTCCTCACAATAATGTACACAAATGTAACCAAGTCAGATGAAAATCATTTTTATTGTGTCTGGGTTTTCCCACCCGGTTGGCTTGCCATATGGCACTGATTTGTTATGGATTAGATATTTCAAACAAACCACCAGATGGATGACTTGCTTTCATGATCCATTGTTTTATTCCAATACTCTTATACTTTGAGTCAAATATTGAGTCTTAAATGAGGAAAGAAGAATCTAGTCGTAATTATGGGAATGTCAGATTTGTAGCCAATTGGTAATCCTATTTGTAACCTGCACCAAAAACCAATCCAACTGAACCAGGTGTGAACGTGACTTGAGAGTTAAGGCCACTGACTAGTTTTGATTCATCACAGCTTTGGGCTTCACTACACCCAAACCATTGCCCTCACCTTTTTCTATATATGCACTTATTTTCTAAAATGGTTCTGCAGTCATTTAAGGTCCTTAATGGGTGTACTGATCTATGAAAACTGTCTTTAAATGCTGCAAATGTGAATTTCATTGTTTGATGTTTCATATTTGCACTCAGTGATAAAGTTTGTAACAGTTGAGGACAGTGTTGTATGTAAATATGAAAACCATAATGAAATTCACAGTATAGCTCACATTTAAAACACTAAGTATGCTGTTTTGATTCTTAGATGTTCTGTGTTATCTATCTACACAAGCATATGTATTATGTTTGTTATTAATGTTAAGCCCACTTTTACATTGGACAGTAATTTTCTGTAAGGTTTTGCTGCTGCATATGATAGATATGTGTTTTCCATTTGAAGTGAAGCCACACACTTATAATCATAGTTGTTTAAATGTGCTTTAGCATTTTACACGAGCGTTTTGAACACTTTCTGTGTTTCAGTGTTAGTTAATGCTGTAGAGAAACCTGAAGAGATCCTCCAGTGGTGGTATATAAATTGAGAATGCAGATTTGATTTTACAAATGGCATGTGGAATTTTCGGCTAGACTACACATTTTCAAAACTAACCAATTTTGGTGTTTGCATGAAACATAAATTAGTATAAAAGATAGCTTACAAGTGAAGTATGTAATATTGATGTTTAACTTAATTTTTATTTCATTTGACTAGTTTTTACGCATGTTATTGTGTGTGTATAGCACATTAACTTACAACACTTGGAGTTTTGTTTCATTGTGTGCTCAATACATCGTTTGCGTGTGTTTGAATGTAATTTTGAGGCACTTTTTGCTAAACCCACCAAACCAAAGCAGCATATTGACATTTACTGTTTTAAACACAGATTTGTCATACTTCTTAATAGAAGTATACTGTAGTATAAACATATGGTATACACTATATATTTGTGTAGTAAACAGTGTGCTGTTCAGTGTTTTTTTTTTTTTTTATGTATGGATAGAATTTCATAATTGGAAAGATGTGGGATGTAATACAATTGTAACTGTCATCTTCTGTGATAGGCTGAGACAGCAGCTAATCGTATTTGTAAGGTGTTGGCGGTCAATCAGGAGAACGAGCACCTGATGGAGGACTATGAAAAACTGGCCAGCGATGTGAGTTTAAGTCATTATGTTTGTTGTTTGTGTGATTTAAGTAGACATAGTAATATTTAAAAGAAGATCTATTTCGAGACCAACTACCCAGAGTGTTTTACTTTTAATGTCTCAGTATGTTAGAGAGGAGAATGTGCTTTCTGTTGATCCTCTATTCATTTCTTTATCGCATGCTTTTTTCTTACAGCTGTTGGAGTGGATTCGTAGGACAATACCATGGTTGGAAAACCGTGCTCCAGAGAAAACCATGACAGAAATGCAGCAGAAATTGGAAGATTTCGGCGATTACCGTCGCGTTCACAAACCACCTAAAGTTCAGGAGAAGTGTCAGCTAGAGATCAACTTCAACACATTGCAGACCAAACTTCGTCTGAGCAACCGACCAGCCTTTATGCCATCTGAGGGACGCATGGTGTCGGTAAGAAACATGTATATTACATGTACAATTCAAATTATAAGTTTTTTTGCTTTATCACTGTGATGACATTAATGACTGTTTTGTGCAGAAACGTGTTCATTCTCAACCTCTGTTGTTGAACCATTGGCAAGGCATTTGGCTGACAAGTTCTTGCTTTCCCTCTAGGACATTAATGGTGCATGGCATAAACTGGAAGGGGCCGAGAAAGGCTATGAAGAGTGGCTACTGAATGAGATCCGTCGTTTGGAGAGACTTGACCATCTTGCAGAAAAGTTCCGTCAGAAAGCAGCCATCCATGAAAGCTGGACAGATGGTATGGATCAGAAACTACACCTGAACTTACTGATGCTTTTGAAAGTTATTTACATTGATTCACCAATCGCTCTCAGTATGCAATGACAGGCTGCTCCTTGATGACAAGAGCCTCGTCAGCCAAGCAGAAGTCTTAAGGATCAGCCATGTGATCTAAAATCTATATAGATCTAAATCGATCTTGTTTGTTTGTGTGTAGGTAAGGAGGCCATGCTAACACAGAAGGACTATGAGACCGCATCTCTGTCTGAGATCAAAGCTCTCCTGAAGAAGCATGAGGCATTCGAAAGTGACCTTGCTGCCCACCAGGACAGAGTGGAGCAGATTGCTGCCATTGCACAGGAGCTCAAGTGAGAAAACAAAAACAACAGAGAGGGCTAATTAATCAAATACAAAATTTAGGCTGTAAGAGATGGAAGTTGGGAAAGTGTTCAAACTCTTCTGTGTCTGTATTACAGTGAGCTGGACTACTACGACTCCCCGAGCGTTAATGCACGCTGTCAGAAGATCTGTGAGCAATGGGATGCTCTGGGTTCCCTCACACAGAGTCGCAGAGAATCTCTCGAGGTATGCATGCTTCCTCTGAAACACTTTCTGCCATATTTATACATTTTGTCATGCTGACTGTGTGTGTATGTGGTCTACAGAGAACAGAGAAACAGCTGGAGTCTATTGATGAGCTGTACCTGGAGTATGCCAAGAGAGCAGCACCGTTCAACAACTGGATGGAGGGAGCCATGGAGGCCCTTCAGGACATGTTCATTGTACACAACATCGAGGAGATCCAGGTACTGCAAAATGTTTTGTATTCATAAGCTTTCCATCTTGCTTCACCTTTGAAATGGAGTTCCTTGTTTCGTTGCTAGTACCTCTGGATAGTCCATTTTAGAACGAGGTGAAGGGAACAATAAAATTCTGGATGCAAGAATTATTTCCCTAATGTCTTTCATTTTCTCTTTCTGTAGGGACTGATAACGGCTCATGACCAGTTCAAATCAACTCTTCCAGAGGCAAATAAAGAGCGGGAAGCTATCCAGGCCATCCAGGCTGAAGTTCAGAAAATCGCACAGTACAATGGCATCAAACTGGTTGGAAACAATCCTTACACCACCATCACTCCTCAGAGCATTGACAAGAAATGGGAGAAGGTGAGATCTGTCTGTATTGTGAATGAGACATTGCTATCTTCAGGTGTGTGGGGGTAGTTTTACAGTTGTGATTGCAATTGTTGATGTTATCTCTGTCATTGTGCAGGTGCAGCAACTGGTTCCACAGCGTGATCAGGCTCTTCAGGAAGAGCTCGCACGTCAGCAGTCTAATGACCATCTTAGACGCCAGTTTGCCAACCAGGCCAACATGATTGGACCATGGATCCAAAATAAGATGGAGGTATAGTCGCCTCCATTTGTGTAGCTTGATGATCTTATCATTTCTCAAAGAAGAAAAGTAATGAATGATGAATTTGTGTCTCCATGGCATGATGTTTGTAGGAGATCGGGCGGATATCAATTGAGATGAATGGAACGCTGGAAGATCAGCTGACCCACCTCCGTCAGTATGAGCAGAGCATCATTGAATACAAACCCAACATTGACCAACTGGAGGGAGACCATCAGCTCATTCAGGAAGCACTTATATTTGACAACAAATACACTGCTTATACTATGGAGGTATGCATATGCACATACACTAATTTACGATGTTGGCACTATTCAGGAACTCTAGATGTACTGTTTAGGTCAAGTGTGTACAATTCCTACATTAAGTTTAAGCAATTCAAAATTCTAAATCTGTTTTTTGACGGTTTTTCCATTGCCCTTTTCTTCTCTGCAGCACCTTCGTGTTGGTTGGGAGCAGCTCCTTACTACAATTGCCCGCACCATTAACGAGATCGAGAACCAGATTCTGACTCGTGATGCTAAAGGCATCAGCCAGGAGCAGCTTCACGAGTACCGCACGTCCTTCAATCACTTCGACAAGGTCAGGAACTCATTTCCATGTTTAACTCTGTGTGAAATGGACTTTACTTAAATTAGGTGAAATACAGTGGGTACGGAAAGTATTCAGACCCCCTTAAATTTTTTGTATGACCATGAAAGTCATACAAGGTTAGTGTAGTAAAGGAATAGATAACTGTCATTTTTAATGAAAGCATTGGGCGTTTTGCATCATTGATGTCAAACCTGATGTCTTTTTGCTCCAAAATTGAATATGTGCAAGTTTGAATGAGAATTGAGTCTAACATCTTGTTTTCCAAATAACATACGTCATAGTCATATGTTTTGAAAAGACAAGATGGTGATAATTTTTGAGTGAACTGTTCCTTTAATATGCATATAGGGCTTGTGATTTTAAACTGTGTTGAGCAGTTTAAAAGCAAAGAGATTTGAGCAGCAGGCCACTAAAAATACATGACATTGCAGAGGATTAAAGTGTCCATATAAAGAAGAATATGGAAAATTTAGTCCGTGTTGCTTATGTCAAGGTGAATGGCTGTGTTTAATTTCAGTGTGACTGATGCATGATAAAAATGGACCTCGGTTTAAAATTTTGGTTGGGCTTGTTTTAATATTTGTTCCATTGCTCCATTTTCTCCACTTACTCTGGCACTAATGGGAAGGAAAACGTCTGAAATATACTGTGCATCAAACACCTCTGACCTGAAATGTGCCACCTGTAGCCAATATGTAAATATAGTCTAGTGGATGTGAAGTAATGAGGGGGTTTTATGTTAGAGTGGAGAAGTTTAGCTACGGTAAAGGAGAGAAAATTATAAAGTGCTTTCATAATGGCTCTGTAATATCATGATCTGAATGTTCTGTCTGCTATCCATAAAAATCAGGTCACTCACTGTCATAAGCGTGTTTCATTATACTTGTTTAGCCAACAGCCCATGTGTCTGACATCCACAATGTTTTGTCTCCATCTTTTTTTTTTCATGCCATTGCCTCCATCCCACATGTGCTATGTCATTGTGTATCGGTATCATCAATCCTAATCCGCATGCTCTGATTGGTTCATCCACTGCGACCTCTTGCGTGATTGGCTTGCCACAGGACCACAGTGGTGTCTTACAAGCTGAGGAGTTCAAGGCTTGTTTGATCAGTCTGGGTTACGACGTAGAAAACGACAAGCAGGTATGAGCACGCCCGGAGAAGAAAGGGTTACGATGGCTGCCGTGTGTCTGTGTCTGTGTCTGTGTGTGTGTGCGCGCCACTTATTCCATCACTCACTAACTCCCTCACTCACCTGTTGTGCTGCTGCTTGAAATGGTGCCCTCAGCAGGTCAGCTAAGGTTTTGCTTTCATGTTTTATGTTTCTCACTGCTTCCTTTTTCTTTCTTTTTTTACTTGTCCTTGTTATAACTTCCCT
Organism: Sinocyclocheilus anshuiensis; assembly: GCF_001515605.1. Taxonomy (NCBI): domain Eukaryota; kingdom Metazoa; phylum Chordata; class Actinopteri; order Cypriniformes; family Cyprinidae; genus Sinocyclocheilus; species Sinocyclocheilus anshuiensis. The sequence continues at coordinate 647,883 of NW_015554124.1, forward strand.
CTTTCTCTTACTTGTCTTCTGTACAAACTCATTCTGATTCCTCTATCAAACTCTTCTGTCTGCGTACAACCTCTTCATCTCCCCAAATTCTCTGCTTTCTACATGCATCCTTCCTGTTTCTTTTCTCATCCTTCCCTTTGCGAACTGTAGAAGCGCACGGGGATAATGGACAGCGACGATTTCCGCGCACTGCTCATTTCCACTGGGAACAGCCTGGTACTGCTACCTCCTTTCTCAATCTACAGCAACAGTTTCTCCTGAACTCCTGCTTTTGCTTGCTGTTAAAAAAAATAATCTGTTTTGTCGGATATCGTTGATTACTTTTTATATTTTTTTTAATCTATATTTTACGTTAAGATCTGTAAATAAAAAAAATTATTACTGAATAGATTCTAATAGACCAGGGGTGGCCAACTTTCGTCCTGGAGAGCCACAGTCCTGCAGAGTTTCGCTTTACCCCTAATCAAACAGACCTGAACAAGCTAATCAAGGTCTAAGCGTTACTAGAAAGCTACAGAAAGAGTTTTTATCAAGGTTGAAGCAAAACTCTGGAGGACTGTGGCTGTCCAGAACCAAAGTTGGCCACCCCGTAACAGACCACAGTCAAGCACCTTAGATGCAGTATTAATTCGGCTCAAATGAAAACGGGCTGAGGGATAGATGTAAAGTTAGCGTTCAGTGAGTTTACCATTCAGGTGACCATTGAAGTCTTAATCAACGCATTGACCCAACTGTACACCAATTTCTTACAGCCTTGTTTTCATTTGCGTCAAATATGGTGTTTAACGTTGATTCTCATGACTGTCCTCCTGGTTTTTCTGGGTTAACCTCTAACCTCTGTTCTTCAGGGTGATGCCGAATTTGGTCGTATCATGGGTATTGTTGACCCCAACAACAGTGGAGCAGTGACCTTCCAGGCCTTCATCGACTTCATGTCAAGGGAAACAACCGACACAGACACTGCAGACCAGGTCATCGCCTCATTTAAGATCCTAGCCGGAGACAAGGTATGAATGTGCACGTCTGGATGTCCCTCCAAGAGTGTCTTGTGTTATGAGACTTCAACGCATCTCTTGCCTATTCTTCTTTTCAGAACTACATCACAGCCGAGGAGTTGAGGCGTGAGCTTCCTCCTGACCAGGCAGAGTACTGCATTGCCCGAATGGCACCATACACGGGCCCTGACGCGGTTCCATGCGCTCTTGACTACATGTCCTTCTCCACCGCCCTGTATGGGGAGAGCGACCTCTAAGGGCCAACTCCAGAACTCCGGAGCAGTTCTCTCTCCTGCATCGGTGCTGATCTTCTCACAGACTAGATAGATGAGAGCGCTGGATGGAGCTGCATCTGTCTTTCTCTCAACCATCCAGTCCTTAAAGAGATCAGTGCTCCTGAGGAAGAGGAAGATATTTAAGAGTGTTGGAAATGGGACTTCATAGCACACCTGAGGGGGAGGGGGGATAGATGTTTGGGGGAAGGAGGGTACCATGGCATTGTGGGAAGAGCAAATAACTGTTGATGAAGCTTGCCACGCATTGAGGGATAGCCTTTTGGATTCCGTGTTAAACGTGTCGGTCTTGGAGAGCTTAAGAAAAGATGTAGGATAGAAGGAAAGAGAAAAGTTTAATATTGCAGATTTAGTGTCAAGGGAAGTGGGTGTGTGGCTTTGGACTGTAGCCACAGCTCAGGTTCTTTAACCTTCCGTTTCCTCTTAAAATGGCATATGAAAGGACTCGATGGTGTTTTTCCAGCTTTCAAGTGATTTCTCACCAGCTGATGTTGAGCCGTTGGGCTCATTAAATTAGAAAAAATATTAATTATTATTAAATCTACTAGGTTGTTCTGGGATGGAACTAAAGAGAGCTTAAAGAATCAGCTTTGGCTTCAGTCTATGCCTAGACACTTAACCTGCACCCTCTACCCCGGTGGGGAGGGCACAATCTTTTCCAGTTAACATGCTGTTTTTCGTTGTTTTAATTTTGTTGTTTTCTTCCTAGAGTTGGTGGGGTGGGAGGTTTGGTTTGGGGTTGGAATATGCTATTTGGCATATAGCAAGGCTGTGTATATCGTAGGAAAATGGACAGAATGACTCGAGTGTTTTGATAGGGAATTTGTGACATGCCCTCTTAACCCATTTTGCTGGATCGGTGGAACTCTTTGAAAATCTAACCTCAGCTTTTTCCTCCCCTTTTTATTTCTTTCCTCTCCAGCAATTGAGTTAGCGGGATTCTACGCTGTACATACTTATTTTCCAGTACACAGAACTGTCGGACTACCCATGGCGGTCACACTGGGCTTCAGGTCATAAGCAAAGATTATAAAATGAGCAGTTTCACCCCTGCGGAGTACTGTAGGCAGGCTTAGGTAGCTACAGGTTTGTTTTTAAGGGGTTGAAGAATGAAGCTACAAAAATACCCAGTCGATTTGTTGTTTTCCTTCCCCGATCAACCATACAGCGTTCTCTTATTGACTCCCTGACTCAAGTAGGCATGTCCCTTAAGGATTTATTAACTGAAACTAATGTCCATCTGCCATCCATCTCTAATCATTTCTCAGATATTACTAAATGTCCATGTGAGAGCTTCAGTGGTGATGTGAGCAGCATAGCCTTGTAGTGACCCTCCACTAGAGCCTATGACTACACAGCTGCTGAATCATCAGTGGAAAAGAGAATTTTATATAGTCAGAAATAAGTACAAATGTGCCTGGTAGTTGCAGGTTGCTCTCTCTTTGGCTCATTTTGCCTTTTCTTTTGTTGTGCACTCGTTTTTCTCTTTCTACAGGGAGGGGCAGGTACCCAATGTACAGCTCTGGAGGTTGAGGGGAAGGAGTGGGAGAGCTGAAGTCTTAATAAACATTCCATTATGTCTTAATTAAAATTAAATTACTGTCTAACAAATCTATGCAATCATGTATCCAATACCAACCATGCTCTGTAATGAACGGCGGGGGTGATTTGCAATCGGAAGTGTTGAATTTAAGTGAGAACAAATTAAGGGTAGAGGGAGGGAATAGGGTTGGGAAGATGGGCTTCAGAAGTTTTGAACAGACTTGGACCAAAAGCCTGCTCTTACGTCTGCAAAGTTGAATAAAAGCATTTGGAATTCTGATTTATTTTTTTCTTTTGTACTCTTTAATATCAAACGTTATCTGCTGTACTGGAAATTTGCAAAAAATTGCTTTCTGTCTGAAGATAAGTGAATTTCACATGCACACATAAAGTTTCCTTATAAAATATTACCACTTTGAATTATTTGTCTGTGTCCCTATTTGATTTTGTCTCTGGAGCTTTTTTTTATTTTTTTAACTTTATTCAAAGTTTATAAATGAATGCATTAATGACGTTCTGTCTGTAAGTCCTATCAACAACATTGGTGACAAAATATTGATTAGCAATGATTCTTTTATCCTGAGACAGACAGATTTATTGTATTACTGTAGGCCTATTAGTGTAAAAAAAAAAAATCCTCAAAAGAACTGTTTTTTTTTCTCCTGTGGTAATCTGCATTATGCCTCACACGTTGTGGATGGTGCTTAATTTGAGGGCTGTTGAAACATTGAAATTATTTTAAGAAAGCTCAAATTAGCCAGATACTACATGTGCTATTAAATTTTTATGTGCGATTATATTTAAATAAAAACTTTAAAAAAATAATAAACAGCCACTCTAATAAACAGTTTAGACAGGTGAGGACTCTCAAGAACCAATAGTTAACTTACCATCCCCCTAGCCATCCTGAGGAGGAGTTCCTGTGTGAAAATGTGAAGTCAGCACAGTCGGTTGTGTTGAGCTCCTCAAAACAACATTCGTGAAATGTTACAGAAGACATCGTTTTTAATGTTTTAAGGTTATATTATTTTGGTCGAGATGGGTCGTTTTTATCGCCAGTCTGTTGGTTGTCCTCGTCGAAAACGAACGGTTAGGCTGCTATGACAAACTGAGTAAATGCGGGCTTTTTTTCTGCTGTCTTCAACCTCTGAATCCTGGCCGTTACAGTGGTGAGGACGCGCGCCTTGTGTTTAAATTCACACGCAGGCGGGAAAAACGTGACGGATCTCGGAGCGTGGTCTGTTGTGGCGGGAATCATGTTGGCGTTGACGTTCACCTGTCGCTTACTACTCATCTTTCTGTTGTCAGATTCAGTAAAGATGACGGACGAAAATCAGGTAAACTCCCGACTGGACACGAAAATAAATGATTTGATCTTGCATGTGTAAAATGTATAGTTGTGTAATATTTTGTAATAACAGATGCAAGAAGATTAGGACAAATCTACTGAACATGTCAGATCCATAGATAAACGTATACATTTGCTGCTCTCCTAATTGTTGCAGAAAATTAACTAAAGGGAATTACATATGTAATGAGGGACTTGTCATTATATATATATATATATATATATATATATATATTAGTAGCTCTAAAAAGACACAAAGATTGAATATTTAACATGTAACCCAGTGAAATAAAAAGGGTTTTGTGAATTTCTGAGTATCGCTCCATGTCATACATTTCCATGTCAAAACATGCACCTGTTAACCTGCAAAAGAAAAAAAGGCCACCTGGAAATGCACAAGCCACGTAAATCTGATCAGGCTAAGAGAGATTTTGTCTAAAAGCGACACAGGAATACAGAATTTTTTTCTTTATAATCACCCTATTTTTAAAGGCCCATGTGTTAAAGACAACAAATATTGGCATTAAATTCAAAATATGCACACCTGTCAGCAAAGTGGCACCACATCTCTCATTCATTACTAAACCAACCACCTGAGGCCACTCAGACTGGGTATTTATTTTCATTCACAGTTCTAAAATTGTTAGACATGCCTCATGTCTACAGTGCTGCCTTGTTCTCCAACAGAGACATCCTTGACTTTCCATGTTGTTTGTTACTGGCTGCACACTTGGCAGGAGCAGGTTTAAGCGCAGCCGTGTTCATGTCACTTCCAGTGTTTCATTTGCTGTTGCACATTGAAATTGGACTGTGAAGGTGTGGAAAGATTCCATCCTGATGATTTTGGCAAATCAGCATCAGTAACTGTTTAAGGAAATGCATAACCTAGAGTCCAAAGTTACTTTAATACCTTGACTCTGTTATTGAAATATTAGAATTTATTTTATATTCTTGCAGTTGAGACCTAAACTCTTTTTGTATGTATGTATAGATTTGTTAAAAATTGGTCTTTCCAACAGCTGTATAACTTATAAACATGCAGTGCATCCAGACATACACAGAAAAAATATAAATAGGGCAAATAATAGATATTAATGTGCATGATTAATGACAAAAATAAGAAGAAACGCTGATTAAATTCTAAATCTGATGGGTCATGTAGGGACTTGCATGCCTTTACAGCATGTTATGGAAAATGTGGATATTTTTCTGAGAACGTAAGGTTTTCATGGTTTCTCAGTAATGATTGTGTGTTGCATGTAGAACATGTGCATGTACACACTCATAAGAGATGGAGATGTTTCCACAAACTTCTGAACATGTGCAAGTCATTTTGCAAGCTCTCTCTCTCGGGCCTCATTAAAGGACACACTGCTCTATTCTTTTCAAGGATTCAGTAAACACTGCCACATATGTTTGGGATATTTATGGGTAATGGAACTTCCACTAATATAATTCTAAACTGTTTGCCTGTTTTTTCCACACTACGTCTCTGATGGACATCAGAACATGTGTATATACAATAGAAAAGATATAGAACTTTAATACTTGTTAGAATCTGGCATAGAAAGATTTTTACTGTTGTAACTTGGAAAATGTATGCTCTGATATATTCTTATTACAATATTGGCACATTCATACTGAGAGCAAACTGCCATCTGACCAAAATTGTAGTTTTTCATCTATAATTAAAGTACACAAGGATGCCAAATTCAGTTGCAGGAGAATATTTTTGAATATTTAATCTTGGGGCTATTTAATATATAAATATGTACTCTCTTTGCTTGCCTTCAATAGGATAATCTGTCCTTTGAGAGAGTGCATTAATATAAATCTTTCATTAGTGTGTCTAAACCATCTCGCATCACCTTCCCATCATGGGACCTCCAGCGTTTTTCTCGACAGTAGCCTGCTGTTCCTCAGCCAGACACCATGTTTCTCTTTTTTTGAGAGTTTTTACACAGTCTAGCCTTTTACATTCAGCCAGATGTAAAGAAACTGACCCCCTCCTGTTCTCTAATTCTAGTTGCTGGTGTTGGAAAAGCAGTGGCGTCAGGCGTGTGTGCTGGACTGTGCTAGAGGGCGCCATCAAGCTGTGTGTGGCAGCAACGGCCGAATGTATAAATCTCTGTGCTCTTTCCAGCGTGCGCAGTGCATCAACAGACAGCTGAGGACGGCTGCAGTGTCAACATGCACAGGTGAGGTTCATCACAGGGAACAAAGACTTCTCATTTGCTGTCAACGGAGGCTTTTTTTAAAAGTCTGAAGTGTTTGTGTTTGTCAGCAGATGCGTTGAGGTCTAAATGTCAGCTGGCTCGCTCTCAAGCTCTGCGGGCCAGCGCTCGTTCTGATTCCTCTGCTGTCTTTATCCCAGAATGCAAAGCCGATGGAACTTATGCAGAGGTAATGTGATGCTGAAGTCCAACACCTGGCGAGGAACATGTGATTTAAAACATACTTATATTTTAGGATTTTTTTGATGAATTTAAGTTCAAAATAACCACATTTATTTAAAATAGAAATCTTTTGTGGTATTATAAATGTCTTTACAGTGAGTATCACTGTAAATCAGTTTATAGCATCCTTGCTTTAATTTGCTGTTTTTTGTTTTTGTAAGAATTTTTTCATATATCTGTTAAAATTATTCATATATATATATATATATATATATATATACATTAATTAAAGTATTAATTTTACAAATTAATTATATATATAGAATTAATCAATTGACTAATTTTTCTTTCATGATTTAATACATTCAGGCTTTACTCTTTCAGTTCCTCTTTTAAGGAAAAAAATTAATATGTAAAAACTGTGTTTTATTCAAAAGAAAAAATACTGACCTAAGACTTTTGAGTAGTAGTATGTATACGTAATTTAAAAAACGGATAATTCCGGTCCTTGATTCTGATTGGTTGAGCCGCGTTCGAAGCTGTTGTAAATTACTCTACAAACATACACCTTTGTTTACTTCTGTGTGTTGCTCGGCAACCACTTTGTTGGAACCACCACTGTTTCTGAGGAACTACATTGTTTGGTGGAAGAATACTGTTTTTATTAATATCATTACACTTTATTTGCTCTGTTTTATTTTGTGAAACCTTACTATGTATATGGAATAACCGTTTTATAAAAGCAATAAGCCCCGTGAAGCCGTGGTTTACAGTGAATTTCTAACAGCTAACAACGCCCCTTAGCTGTTATAAATTCACTGTAAACCACGGCTTCTTGGGGCTTATTGCTTTAGTATACATATATAATATTCAAATTAATATCTTAATTAATACTTGATGGCATTATTTGATGACTGCAAATACAGACCTGAAATCTGTTTTCGATGTAAAAAAACAAGTTTCCATCAACCATGACTCAATGCTCCAATGAATACAAATGCATTGAACTCTTATGACCTTTGACCTGTAGGTGCAGTGTCACAATCAGACGGGTTACTGCTGGTGCTCCTCTCCTGATGGGATTCCTATGAGCGGAAGCTCTGTCTTACACCTGCAGCCCAACTGCACTGGTAAGTCCTGTTTGAGAGCACAATCAACTAGTGATACAATATAAACCGTGGGCTTTATTCAGGATTCTCTAAACCAGTGGTTCCCAACCCTGGTCCTGGAGGCACCCTAACACTGCACATGTTGCATGTCTCCTTTCTCTGACACACCAATTTGCGAAAAACCACCAAAATGTCAATATCGCAGCACTAATTTGTCTGTAAAATGTGTATTTTTATCATAAGTACATTTAAAGCAGCACTATGTAACTTTTTCTGTGTTCAAAATGTGCAAAATGTATATAATGAGCGAGTACATCATGAATTCATCTTCCAAACCGCGTTTTTGTCTTATCTTAACCGCTAGAGCGCCAAAAGTTACATAGTGCTGCTTTAAAGGATCTTTTATAGAGTTGTATATACCATTTCAAATTAGAATTTTATACAATGTTTGTATTAATACAGAGTTCTGGCATGAAACTCTAGATGGCGCAGTCCAATAGATCTAACTCAGTATGACATAATGACATCATTGTCACATGTCGCAGCTGATTGGTTGTCTCCTGTATCGGTAGCCAATGAGCTTGCTGCTCAACATTCAAATACGTGGCTAATGCTTGTGGTAACAGTTGCAGCACACTTCAGAAAACCCTCCACCTTCCCCAGCTCCACCTGTATAGATCTGCTACGGGGTGATCATGTATGTTATGGGGGTTATTCATGTTATATGTGCAGCAGCAGAATTTCTTACATGCTCACAGCAGCATGCTGTGGATGTATTGGCAGTAGTAAATGTTTAAATAAAACTAGTAAATATACAAATAAAGCTAACTAGAAATAATAATAATAATAAAACTAATACAAATATTTGATGAAAAACAAAGGCTTAAAAATTAAAATGAAAATTAGAAATGATGCCATGACAACTTACTGAAATGAAATGTTTAAATTGAAGTACTAAAATGACTGAAAGTAAAACTGAAATAAATGTAAATAAAGCTGAATAGAAATATAAAAAAATGAAATCACGTACTAAAAAATTAAAACAGCTAATTCAAAATGTTAATAAATACTATTACAGTATATAAATAATACTAAAATATCAGTTTAAAAATCACAAAATATTGTTTCATTAATTTATGCATGCACTTTGTAATCTTTCTAATGATTTTAAATACATTTCTACATTCTCATTTCTGTGGCAGGTCTAGAACGTATGTTGATGTAGAACCTCTGTTATGACTTGGGTTTTGTGTGAAGTGTATGATGCTGTTCTTGTCTCTCAGGACACCTGCGGCCCGTCCTCATGTCCTCAGCTCTCCGGCCTCTTTCTCGTCTGTTCAAACTCTCCGTCTGTACTTTACGCTGCTGGACACAGACGCTGACGGGCTTCTGAGCGAGCGGGAAGCGCGTCTGTTACGTCTCCTGCTCCGCAGAACTCTGCGTCCTCGCCGTTGTGCCAAGAAGTTCATGCAGTTCTGTGACCGGAACGCAGACCGCCGCCTAAGCGCTCAAGAACTCACTTCCTGTCTTGGCATTTAAGGCCAGACTCCATAAATATTGTGCAAGATGAAGTATCTTTGGAAATGGTTTGAGACGTCAGTTTGACCTTCATCTCCTCACAGCTCTTTTGAGTCTCAGACTGCAGCGTTCAATCACTTCACTCTGGGTTTTTGAATCTGTTTCAGCTCTCGCCTCCGCTCTGACCTTTTCACTTATGCAAGTCCAAACATCGCACCTTTCAAATAAAGGACTTGTTACTGGTTCTGTAAAAATAATCACGGTTAAGCCTTTCTGGCCGCTGGAGCGGTCGAGTGTGTGTGACTGTGTATTTGAGTGGCTAAGACAGCGATTTTGGACACAGTACAGTACCATGGTAAATTAACATCTTAATCATTCGGTGTTCGTGACATGCAGTAGGATCTGAAAGTCTGAGACCACATTGATAACTTAAAGGGGTCATATGATGCGATTTCAAGTTTTCCTTTCTCTTTGGAGTGTTACAAGCTGTTCGTGAATAGATAAGATCCCTAAAGTTGCAAAGACTAAAGTCTCAAACCCAAAGAGATATTCTTTATAAAAGTTAAGACTGGTCCACTCCCTCCTAAAACGCCTCGTTCTAAAACGCCCTCAGATGTCTACATCACTGTGTGGGAAAATTTGCATAACACCGCCCAAATGTTCACGCAAAGAAAGAAGGCGTAACTTGTTCTTTTTAGCAACATCATATGACCCCTTTAAATATCTACTTTTTTATTTAAATTTGGAATTAACTAGAAAGTTTTAGGACCAAATACTAAGAAATTCTGAAATTCATCTATGTCTGTTTAATTAATTTTTCAGCCAAAAAATATGCAATTCAAATTCAAAAGTCTGTGGTCAGTACATTTTTTTTCTTTCTTTTTTTTTTTTGTTGAAAGAAATGAATACTTTTGTTCAGCAAGGATGTGTTAAATCGATACAAAAAAGTCATAGTAAAGACTCATATTGCTAGGGAAAAAAAATCCATTTTGAATAAATGCTGTTTTTTTATAAATTTATAAAACAGATAGTTCCGGTCCTTGATTCTGATTGGCTGAGCCGCCTTCGAAGCTGTTGTAAATTACTCTACAAACATACACCTTTGTTTACTTCTGTGTGTTGCTCGGCAACCACTTTGTTGGAACCACAACTGTTTCTGAGGAACTACATTGTTTGGTGGAAGAATACTGTTTTTATTAATATAATTACACTTTGTTTGCTCTGTTTTATTTTGTGAAACCTTACTATGTATATGAAATAACCGTTTTATAAAAGCAATAAGCCCCGTGAAGCCGTGGTTTACAGTGAATTTATAAAAGCTAACAACGCCCCTTAGCTGTTATAAATTCACTGTAAACCACGGCTTCTTGGGGCTTATTGCTTTAATTAAGCAGCACAAATGTTTCTAACATTGATAATAAATCAGCATGTTAGAATGATTTCTGAAGGATCATGTGACACTTAAGACTGGAGTAATGATGCTGAAAATTCAGCGTTGCATCACAGAAATATATTTTAAAGTATATTAAAATAAAAAATGTCTGTTTAAATTGTAATAATATTTCACAATATTACTGTTTTTATTTTGTAAATAAAAATAAATGCAGCCTTGGTGAGCAGAAGAGACTTGAAAAATCTTACTGATCCCAAACTTTCAAACAGCATATACTATATGCCAAAGTACAAGTGCCATGGTTTTTTATAAAAGCACAATAAAGGTGTTTGTCTTGAGTTTTGTGTTTCTTTAAACCTGACAAGCCTTAAGGAGGTCAAAACCACAGTAAATCCTTGAATATGAATGAAAGAATCATAATAATGTGGCTCAGACACCCTTGGCAGGTGTAAAGATTTTTAAGCCACATTTACACATTACACTCATTTACTCCAGTGTGTGTTTGCTAAGCTCATTCTATATAATATGTCTGTGCATGTGTTTAAATGTTGGTGTGTGTTTGCTATTCCATATTCAGGTTTTTTTGTATTGTACACTACTAGCAGTTACCTGACTGAATGTGTTTCTCTACAAATCTTAACGTTTGACCTGCTTAGTTGGATAGTGAAGTAAAAGCAGCAGCACCAAAGCACATCCCTAGGTGGCAGTGCAACTCTAGTCCAGATCTGAGTGATTCTGCATTGAGAGACTGACTGTTTTTGATTTGACTATCAATTTGCTGCATGCATGATACAATTTTGAAAGTGGCTTTGCTTGACGAGACATTTGGTAGCAAGTAAGCGAGATATTGGTTGCTTTGCCATGCTTTGTCATAATCATAAAAACTTGTTTTTGAAACACCTAAAAACTGGACTGTTAAGGTTACAGACACTCCTTCTAAATGGGCTCCCTTTATCACCCATTTCACCGATTACTAGGGATGTAACGATTCACTCAACTCACACTTCGATTCACGATTTTTATTTCACGATTCGATTCGATTCGATTCTCTGGGGGTTTTTTTGTTCTTTTTCTTACAAACTGAGATTTAAGACAAATTATAAATTAAATGTGTCCTTTTGTTATTGCTTGGACAAAATGCTGCACATTTCTTTGTGAAATTGAAATATAACTATAATAATATACTAATATAGCACTTGCATATTATTGCTTTTTTGTTGGTTTTGATTGCTTCTATTGTCCTCATTTGTAAATCGCGTTGGATAAAAGCGTTTGCTAAATGAAAAAAATTAAATATAATGTAAATGTAAATAACAAAATTAAATTGAAATTTTAAAACAAGCCCCAAATCAAATAAAATCAAATAAAAAAATCTCTTCCAACATGAGCAGTTTTTAATCTAAATTAGATTGTATAATTTCGAACTTTGAAGCAAAAACAGAATGGTTTGACTTCAGGTTTGTGAAACTACATAAAAATATCTGCATGAAACAGAAACAGCAAAGCTGAATGAGACGCAGATTCACTCTCTGCCAGCAGGTGGCGCTTAAACCGTTTCCTGGTTTCCGCTGTAAACAAAGCAGCGCTGCACTTATGAACTTTAATATGCATTATACAGAGGCAAGAGGAAAAGAAAAAATACCATCTAAACTTTTCTAAAGACAGTAAGTTCCCCTCAGACATGCATTCATATAAACTCCTACACCTAAATGAATCGCGATTTGTTTAGCATCTCAACCGATTTGAATCGTCACATATTTGAATCGATTTTCAACCGACTCGCGGTTAATCGTTACATCCCTACCGATTACTACTAAAAACCACTGAAAACAACTTATACTACACTTATATACAAACTAGAGAATATAGACAACAGAAAGATAAACAAAAGGTAATACGAACAATCACCAACATGCAGCCAAAACGGGAAAATAAAAGGTTTTATTTCATTAAAAAGTAGAGCATACAAAGAATATATACTGTATGTTGTAGTAACCTGCATCATGTCTGGTACTATTAGCTGAAAAATAACTTTTAAAACATCCAAGGCAGCAAATATTGAAACTATATCTCTGCCATCAGGATTCTAAACAGATTTCACAATCACATTCATTCATTTCTTGTTTGCATTTAAGCCAGGTTGGGATTCGTGAATCTTCTTCAGTTTCTTCAACAGTCTGGGATGTGCACAGAACAGTTTGTTTCTGATATGTAATCTGAAGAGCAGTAAATACAGGAGCACATGATTCATATGTCATTTGTGTTTGTATGTTAAACACTCACATCAATGCATCAATGTGGCAGGCACCATATTTGCTCTGTATCTCACATCTGGAAACTAATCGCAGAATGCGCCGTGGGATTTTCTCTAAAATGGTCACACAGCACCTGGGAGGGGGATATCCTGGAACAAAGGCAGGATTCACTATGTCTGTATTTGTGTCCATTAAATCCTCTTAGAACAAAACTTGAGCTCATGTCACATTTCATATTTCAACATTACATTTTGTAATTTGCAACAACACAAATTCATAAAGGGAGCAGAAAGAGTAAAAATTAAAGCAGCACAGTCTAATCATCATTATCCTTTTATTGCTAGCCTGAAGAGCAGGGGCGGATTTAGTGAATTAGGGGCCCATACATATGCACACATTTACCTAGATGAACCTTGAGGTTCCTTTTTTGTTGTGATGCTTGAGATACAGGTTTTCACAAAAACAAAATAAATTCTGAAATAATAAACCTCACAATTGAGCCTTTAAATATATTTTTTTAAAGGGATGAGTCAGAAGTATAAATTATTATATTACCTTAAAACTGGGTTATGTGGGTGGATTTTCACATTGGACTGACAAAAATTAGAGACTGGATTATTGAAAATGCACATTCATTCTGTACCAGTAGGAGGTGCTTTTGGACATTCAGAAATATAGCCGTTTCCCATCACGTCTGTAAACAAAAGCAGCGCTCTGCTCATAAACGCTACTTTCTCGGATAAAATGAAAATGCCAGCGAAACTTTTCTGAAGACAGTCGGTTCCCTTCAGACATTCATTCATATAAAAACTTGAATTAGTGACAATGAGAAAAGTCCACTGACGAGTTACCAGCGTAAACCTGGGCTCCCAATTGCCTACTTTTTTCAAAAGGCTGTCTAATTTTAAACTTTAAAAATACATTTATTTTTAGTTATTTTAACTATAACATTTAAATTAAACTGAAAAAAAAAACATAATGAAAAGAAAATACATTTACACACCAAAGGATTATATCAACCAAAAAAGTGAGATGCTACTTGGGTCCTTATAAATGAGTAAGAGGCATTTAAAACAAACATATAATACATGCTGTTGCCCAATATTTCTTCAAAAGCTTCAAATGCATGATATTTTCTTTTGCCATAAGCAGGATACACAAAAAGCACGTTCAACTCAGACACATCCACGCTTAATGCGCATCTCGTATATGAAAAATATTTTAAGGGGCCCCTGGCTTTTGGGGGCCAAAGACGGTTGCCTACCTTTGCCTAATGGGTAAGTCCGCCTCTGCTGAGGAGCATCATGACAGAATGTGTCAGGTTTAGGCTGTATTGGTCCCAGTAGATGATTCTGAGCTTCAGTGCTGGTGAGGATGATGGCGACGCACATGAGCAGCAGTAAATATGTTGCTTTGGGCCCCATGGCTGAAACAGCAATGAGAGGGAATACGACGTTTACACTAGTGTTTTCGTTTTAAAACGTGTGACGCTTGCTGCGGTTCTGCCTGGCTTCCACACTACTCCAGGGTGTTTTACTGTTTGATTCTCAAAAACGGAAATGTTTGGAAATGCTGCAGACCCCGTTTTAGACTCAAAACTCTGGTGTTGTGTAATATTTATTTCCTGTGAAAAACTCTTCCAGTTCCCCTATTGTGGCCGTTGAGACCCTTAAAAATATTAAATGTGCTTGCTAACCTAACGTTATTGGAGCTCTTTGCCAGAATAAGTTACAATGAGAAGAATATTTACAAATATTATGTCAGCTCACTGTTAGACATGATTATGAAACTTCATGAGACGATTTGTGTTTTTACTTGTATATCAGTGCTGTAGGGCTTGTGCTTCAATTCTCAGACTAAACCAGTAGATTCTGTTCAATTTGATTGTAATGTGTTCATATTAAAAGTAGTGAATAGAATTGAACAGTCTGTATTTGTATCATCTATACTCTTTTTTTCCATCTACATTATGTTGTCAAATCCATCGCTCCATCTTTCTATCACTCCTACCATAATCAGATTTCGTCCTGTAGGTGTGCAGCAGGGAGAAATTGGACATGAATAAATCATAAATCTACTTCATTTCTGAAGCCAGATTCAGTCTCCCTGTTAAGATCAGGTTAATAAGCACGTTGAAGGACTGAATTAAATAAAGTGTGAGACAGAGTGATTTGCAGCACAGTTCCTGTTGGAAAAACCAGGTCATAGCAGCTTAAGGTGGTCAGGTTAGTTTCTAGAATAACAACCAATAACTTTTATGTTTCTGCTCTTATGTGTTCTGCTAAATAACCAGCTTAACCTTGGCCACAGTAGTTTGCAGTTTAGAGAAAGAACTCACTGCCCAGCTGAACCAAAACCAGATAGAAACCCACATATATAATGGTTTAGAATGGGAAATGTATGTGTTTTAGTGGAAACTGTAATGGTCCCTGTGGGTCTCTACTGGTAAATTGTTTGCCTGTATTGGTGCCATGTTTAAACCGCTAAATCCTAATTTGGCCCAAAACACACTGCTGGACATGGTTGCCAGGTCTGTAACAAAACCAGCCTAAATGCAAATCAAAAATATCCTAAAACAAGCCCAGTGACCCTATCCAAATATCAAAACTCAGCATATGCCACTTCCATGCCTAAAATATATATTTTACTTTCACTGTTATGCTTTAGGCTATACACAATTTCAAATGTAATCATAAACAGTTTGTTTTCATAAATAAGCTCAAAGTGGAATCCATTAGAACTCCTGCGATGGTTTCTACTGTTCTACCTTTTTTTTCTTTTCAGCAAGATGGATTTGCCAAATCAGGTAATAAACAGATCTTTGAAAGTTATATAGTAGAATGTAAAAAAAAAAAAGTTTAAAAAACCATGTGTTATGTAGAATTAGAACTGTTCAGTATATATTTTTCATTTGGCAGCAGGCCCCCCATTTGTAACTTGGATGTTTTGCAAGACTTCCGGTCTTCCAGTTATTCTACCTGTAGAAAACAGCCTGATATGTTGCTAACTGTTATTTGTTTTCATATTATTTTAATGTATTATTAACATTATAAACACACTGGTTTGTAGCTCAAATAGTTTTACGCTGCACATCTTCCAGTTTTAGTAGCGGCTAATGAATGGGAAGTCTCTCGCATTGAAATAAAACAGCTTACTTCCGCGTTGCATAAAAGGTGGATTTACTTTTTTTTAAATCCTCTCAACCTTCAGTTCTGAATTCTTTTTGGACGGTTCAAAAGTCCTCCAAAAGTGCTTCATAATTTAAACCCTTTTCTCATGAAAGCAGTTTGAACAGCGTTTGACTTTCTTTAGTCGGCTACAGACAAGTGGTCTTTTTCACCGTGTTCTCTGTTCAAACGAAGGGAAATGAAGTGGACACACAAAGGCTAGTCATGGAGAATAGAAGGGATTTAGACGAGTGTCGAAGCAGTAATGGATGTGTTGACATGTCGGAGCTTGTCCTCAATTACGGCCTCTTTATGAGACCTCACGCCGAGATGTGAGAGGATTTTAGCAGTCTTTTAAAATCCAAAGTCATTTCTGAATGAAAAGAATGAGGTACTATTGACGAGAGAGACATAAAATCGTGTGAGATCTTCCTCCATATAGAAACGCGCCCACACACACACCTCATGCCAATGGTGTGTATTGTCTGGCTAAATCTATCACCTTTTGTCGCGGTTCCTTCATGCTTGACGCTTTAGAGGAGCTGAAATTGGCTGTCAGTATTCCGGTCCTGGACTCGGAGCTCCTAATGGAATAAATTGGTTCCAAGAGGTTCAATTTAACTGTGACCCAACACCTCGGAAAGATGATTCATCTGATATGCAAACCAGAGCGTGACCAACAGGCAAGAAACGGCAAATGAACTGCTTGCGCTCTCTCTCTCTCTCTCTCTCTCTCTCACACACACACACGCAGACAAGAAGGTTAAGTGCATATACAAGGTCAGCTACATGATTTTACTAATTTGCTGATTGGTCTCGACTGTGCAATGCATAGAAACAGTGCTACTACTGATAGTTCAGACCTGCTGTAAACTTGTTTACTGACCTAAACTGGGGGCTGTTTCATAAAACAAGTTTACCAAACAAGCCAGGCTTACTTCAATTATTCTGACTTATTTTGAACCAAATCAACTGACAATAAGTCAGACTAACTGAATTAAACCTGGCTTATTTGGTAAACTTGTTTTATGAAACAGGCCCCTGATCTCAGTCCTGAGCTAATGTCATTCTGATGATCTCAGATAACGCTATAGTCTCTTTCTACTGTACTACAGGTATTTATTGCCTTAGCCAGTGCTTGTGAGGCATCTTCACCATCAAAGATAGTATTTTTCTTCTCTATAAAGTGGCTCCATGTTTGAAATGAATACTGCTATAAATTCAGTAGCTATTTTCTTTCTTTCAGTTAATTAAAATTGGCTGACAGGTCACCATAAGAGAAGGGGGAAAAAATGAATTCCAGCAAAATTGTGAAATATTATTACAATTTAAAATAACTATTTTCTATGTGAATATATTTTAAAATATATTTATTCCTGTGATGCAAAGCTGAATTTTCAGCATCATCACTCCTGTCTTCAGGGTCACATGATCCGTCAGAAATCATTCTAATATGCTGATTTGCTGATCAAGAAACATTTATGATTGTTATCAGTTTTGAAAACAGTTGTGCTGCTTCATACTTTTGTGTAAACAAATTTTCTTTGATGAACAGAAAGTTAAAATATAATTTTTGTGACACTCTGTTGACTGTCACTTTTGATCAATACTGTATAAAATGTATTAATTTATTACAAAAATCTCACATATATACACACATATTTAATTATAGTATAATTATATTTTAAATATTGTAGAATTAATTAAATTATATATATATAATGAAATAATTGTTATATAATAAATGTTATATATATATATATATTATTCATCCCAGGTGTCTATTGATATTCTGGTTGTATTCTTGGTCTGGATCTGGAGGTCTATTCGATCCAACCCTGCTATAAGATTATGAAGACCAGATCATCTCATTAATTTAGAAAATATAATGAGAATCATTACTGCCATCCATAAAGATACAAAACATTAATGTCCATCAGTCCAAACACACAACTGCCAGCAATTGGTAGTTGTTCTGACTCAAATCTATAAATTCAAACTCTATACTTGTGCTGTCTTGTTTCACTGAACCCTTCAGAGACTTATAAAATCAAAAAGTGAACGTCATGATTTCTCTTTTCTCTTTTCACACACGTCTGATCTGACCAGATGACTTCTCGCCGGCTGGAGGAGAGAGGAATCAGAAGACATTACTGAAGACAGAAACACAGCTGGGTCCAGATCATCACCTCTGCCCGTCCTCCAGCTGGACCAGACCGCAGGAGGAAACAAGACACAAAAGGTCAAAGAAATTTGCTTTCTTTTTTTGCCCCTCTTTCTGTCATCTGTCATTCGCTGCTTAGTTTAATCGCTCCTCGTGAGCGTCCAGATGCTCCTGTAGTTCCAGTGAAGGTTTAAACTGGATTCCTCTGATTATTTGAATGTAGATTTGGCATTTTATTTCTCCGTCTGCCTGCCGTGCATGGCCTCTCAGTTCATTAACTGTTCATTTACACACTCCTCTTTCATTCTGTCCGCTTCTCCCGGTCTGTGAATGATTGTTTCTCATCTCTGATTCAGTTTTTAATTAAAATACTCCTCTGCTGAGGCTGTGGAGAGATACGGGCCTGCAGAACCCTCAGGAAAGATGTGCTGGGACTTGCTCTGCTTATCAGTCAGTCTGCATTATATTGCTTTTTATTAGTTGTTCATCCAAATAAAATGGAAATTAGTGTGGTTTATAATTGTGTTTGCGGGCAAGTCTCACATAGACAAACTTATGACAATAACCATAATAGTTCAGCTTATTCTGACCAAAAAAAAGAAAACAAAAAAATGACCAAATGCAGTTAGTTTTATTTTTAGGTGACTTCCTATAGTGTGGAACTATTTATATAGCAGGTTTTCCTAAATTAGGGGGTTGTGAGTTGATGAAAAACTAATAGTGAATTAAATCATAAAAAAATGTCAAATTGAAATTAATAAATAATTTAAAAGCAAAACTCTTTTGGTTTTTCCTGCAGGTCATGTGGCCATTGTTCAACATACAGTCAAACCAAAAATTATTCCGAGACCAGATACAATTTTTTATATCTTTTTTTACTAGTGGGTGGTAAAAAAAAAAAAAAGGACACTATAGTTCATTTATGTAAGTGAGGATAGCAACATAAACCCCCGGTTTCACAGACAAGGCTTAAGCCTAGTCCTAGACTAAAATGTAAATCTGAGCTGTTTCAACT